>NW_020861509.1:21491-91516 GCF_003713205.1 Coffea eugenioides
CAACACAAAATACAAGCTTACAAGTGATGTTCAGAATGAGCTTGATAGAAAGACAAATATTTGTAAAATGCTGAACGAAAGACATGGTGATTTAAAAAGGAGAATGGACAACTTGGATGAGACTTTGAAAGCAAGGAAGCAGGAGTTTATCAAAAGGAACATGCCACCTACACATCCTACTATTTTTCAAAGAACATTTGCACACAACAAAAATGCACATGGTTTCACAACATATAGAAAAGGTGGATTAAGATATGTCAAACCAGTACATGTTAAGGACTCTTCCATTATGTGTGGTTTTTGTTGTCAAAAAGGGCATTTGAAAAGTGATTGCTATGTGAAAAGAAATCTGAACAAAGGGATGAAATGCATGTGGTTAGTTAGATATAATGCTAACTATTATGGACCCAAAAATTAAAATGGGTACCAAACACTTTCTCTTTTCAGGAAATATGCTCACACAAGTCCAAATGGTTCATTGATAGCGGTTGTTCAAGGCATATGACCGGTGATCCCGCTTTGTTCATAAAGCTGAAATCAAGATCAAGTGGAAAAGTGACATTTGGTGATGATGTGAAAGCTAAAACAATTGGAATAGGTGATGTTGGTAAGGATGGTGAAACTTTTGTTCATAATGTGCTCTTAGTTGATAACTTGAGTTATAATTTGCTTAGTGTCAGTCAATTGTGTGATAAAGACTTGAATGTATTGTTTAGAAAGCATGAATGCATTGTGCTTGATTCCAAATACAATGTTGTGTTCAAAGGTAAGAGGTTCAACGACATATATATTGTGATTCTTGATAAAATTGATTCTTCTAGCTTAAAATGTCTTAAAGCTTCAAATGAAGATCCTTGGTTGTGGCATAGAAGACTTTGTCATTTTAACATGGAGTTACTAAAGGAAATTTCGAAAAAGGAGCTAGTTAGAGGCTTGCCAAAAATCAGTTTTGAAAAGGATAAAATATGTGATGCATGTCAATTTGGAAAGCAAACAAAAGTTTCTTTTAAACCAAAGAAGTGTGTATCTACTTCCAAACCTTTAGAACTCTTGCATCTTGACTTATTTGGCCCTACTCAAATCTCTAGCTTGGGTGGTAAGAAGTACTGTTTTGTGATTGTAGATGATTATTCTAGATACACTTGGGTAATATTTCTTGCTCATAAGGATGATGCATTCAAGAATTTCACTTCATTGTTTGCTAAAGTGCAAAATCTGTTTGGATTAAAAATTGTTAGAATTAGAAGTGATAATGGAACAGAATTCAAGTATTGTGGTTTTCCAGAATTTTGTGATCATAATGGCATAACTCATGAGTTTTCTATTGCAAGAACTCCACAGCAAAATGGTGTTGTAGAAAGGAAAAACAGGACTCTCCAAGAGGCTGCTAGAACTATGTTAAATGAATGTAGGTTGCCTAAATATCTTTGGGCTGAAGCGGTAAACACTGCATGTTATGTGATGAATAGAATTCTCTTGAGACCTATCTTAAATAAAAACTCCTTATGAGCTGATTTTTGATAAGAAACCTACAGTTGGTTATTTCAAAGTATTTGGTTGTAAATGTTTTATTTTGAATCTAAAGGAACATCTTGGTAAGTTTGATAAAAAATCTGATGAAGGAATATTTTTGGGGTATTGTGAGAATAAAAGAGGATATAGAGTTTTTAATAGAAGGACTCTTGTGATTGAAGAAGCTATAGCTGTTAGCGAAGGCGCAACTTTATTTCCTTAACCACAATGGCAGCGCAAAGCACCGTACCACGCTCGGCCAGCATGAGGGGCTGCACCCCTGGGTGCCACGGGCTGGGCGGTTAGTCCCTTCGAGCCGGGATCTGAGGGATGTTGCTGATTAGGCCAACAATCCCTCCCCCAGCAACAGCCAGGGAGACTCGAACCCGCGACCTCGCTCTGATACCAATTGTAAGAGCCCGGTGCAACCCAATGAGTACAAACAAATTCACAATGATGCACAAAGATATATCAAATTTAAGCACAATAAAGAAAACTTAATTAAAGAGAAAAGATAAGAAATGCAAACCAAATATCAAACCAATAGCCTCTTCAATTGATGGCGATGCTAACCAAGATGTACAAGTGAATGCTCACTCCTTCCTCACCCCAAATACTCTTTGGTTGAACCAAGGAGTTTTACAACTATTCTAGTTAACCCTCAACAACCTACACTTGAAAGATCACTCACCCAATTAAGAACTATTTTATACAAATGAGGCAACCTTCACCAAGGTTTTACCACTCCAAGTGATTGGTTCACCTTCACCAAGGTTTTACTACTCCAAGAGAGTAACCTTCACTTGAGCAACCTCACAACCCAACTTCCCCAACCCCTTATACAACCAACAAAGAATCTTTCTACTCAAAAATCTCACTTGTAAGCTTGTATTTTGTGTTGGCAAAAGTCTCTAGTCTTCTTGTGCTTTGGGGTTTTTATAGAATGTGAGAAATGGCTCCAAAAGACTCTCCAACGGTCAAATATTAATTGCTGTCAAAACTAGCCGTTGGCCTGTCGGACGTCCGACAGGTGCCTGTCAGACGTCCGAACCACCTGTCGGACGTCCGAACCCTGCGTCCGAACGTAGGCAGAGAGTCATCAAATCTTTGCGAAATTTCTCGGACGTCCGATGCGATCGATGTGCGTCCGAGGCGTGCGTCCGATCCTTCCGGACGTCCGATGCTTCCTCACGAGCGTCCGACAGAGTTTCCTTCTTGATGTTCTTCATCCTTTCGGGCGTCCAATAGTTTCCTTTTGGCCGTCCGACATGAGTGACCTGATTTTGCTTCTTCATTTGGTTGGTTTTCTTTCCTTGACACCATTGAACCTGATTCTAACAAATTTCTCACATAAAAACATTAGACCAAATCTACATTTTGGTTTGTTAATCATCAAAACCAAGGATTGATCGACCAAGGTCAACACAACCATTCTTCCCTAGTTCCTTTCTTGTTCTCGGCTTTTCACTTTCCTTCTCAAACCCGCGACTCCCTTGACTCCAGATTTTCTTTCCGTCAAACTCTCCTCACTCTCTCTTGGTTTTCGGGGTTGGCCTCCGAAGCTCCCTTCGGTTTTTTCCTTTTGTTTCTTTCCTTAGCTGTCCAGACCCTCCTCCTTCTTCTTTTTTTTTTCGCATTTCATTAATTCCTTTACTGATTTTTCCTTTCTTTCCAATGAGTTAATAATAGTGAAAATAATGATTTTAATGGGAGCAAAAAATAAAAAATAAAATTTAAACTAAGTTAACTACAAAGGAATGAGAATGCTGGAATTTCGTGTTTGATTGATGATGAGTATTTTCAATGAATTAGCGAAGGAAAAATGATTTTTCTTGATCACAAATCGAAACAACGCAAAGGTAGCGAAAGCCAAAAATGCTAAAAATAATTTTTTCCCCTTTTCTTTTCTTCGTAATTTCCTTTTATTTTCACTAATTCCAACAAAAATCCATAAATTGAACCTAAAGGATTAAAGTATATTTTTGTGAGTAATTTTCTCTTTTCTGATGAATTTTGCGCTAAAGTGCCTTAAAAAATAAAAATAAAAATAAAAAGAAGACAAAAATAAGTAATGATAACTAGCAAAAAAAAATAAACTAAAAATTTGGTGTCTACACCAAAAATCAACTCAAGTCATGAGATATTCAAGAGATCACAAGTTCATCTCTACCCTAGGATTCAAAGAGTTTAGCTAGACATCGAGTCAATCATATTAAAGCTCATAAAACTATTGAAATGAAACATAAATAAAGCAAGAAAGTAAAGAATTAAAGTTGAAGAAATCTTATTCAATTGAGAGAAATAAGCTCCTCAAGCTTTAGTTTACACCTTGTTCTTCAAACTCAGAACAACAAAGTTGTTCATCTATTAAGAAAACCTCACTTTTTGCTATCACAATTTTGTATTCTATTTTCTAAGCTATTGCTAATAACTTCTAAGAGTCTCTTTTAATTTCTCCTAACCAATGTTTGTATAGAGGAAAAAGTTACAAAAGATGCTCCTAAACATTCCAAAATGATGCTTCTTCAAATTCAAAGGCAACTTTCTCTGAATCTATCTAGATTTCTTCAGAAAAAACAATAAAAAAGACAATGTGAAAGGAAAGGACTACAAGTTGCAAAACAACTTGCAAGATGGCTACAAGGATCCACAAGGCAAATCCATGAGCCTCACCTCACGGTTGACCTCGTGGTTCTTCTTCCCCTATTTTTCTGCACTTTATCCATGAACTTCAGGGATCCATGAGGTATTTTTCTTGTGTTTCAGCTTGCGTATCTACTTCAAAGAAGTTCATCATGGAACTTTGGACTTGATTCATGAAGTAGGCCTCAAATTTCCTTAGGTATGGCCATGCACCAACTTTTCCTCATATTTCTTAACTCTTGCGTATTAAGATTGATTTCAAATAACCCTTTCTTGTGTGAATTGAATTGCAAATGATTTGAGTCGATTGTTCAAATCCTACAAAAATCATATCATTGCACATTAGTTTGCTCATATGCAAGTGTTGATTCTAAAATTAAGTTTATAAAAATTAATAGTTTAAAGAGCAAGTTTCATCCTAGAAAACCCTAATTTCACACCAAAAGTAAGCAAATAAACATGTTTTAAAATATGCAAAATAAACACTTATCAATTCTACCTTTCTCTTCATCTTGCATTTTTTATTTTAGTTTCAACTTATAAAATGTTAGTGAATTGACAAGAGAATCAATAGACATGGACTTCAAATTGTTTGCTCCTTCAATGGCCTTGGCCTTAGCTCCCATTCCTTAGGTAAAGCATTCAAGATTTTTCTATTTCTTGTACCTAAAGAATATTTTTTACCAAACACTTCAAAATATATAATAACGTTATTGAATTTATAATACATCTTATCAATATTTTTGTGCGATTCCATTTTCAAAGATTCATACTTTGTAGCAAGTAAGGATTTCTTTTGTTCTCTAACATTATCACAACCTTTGTAGATTTCCTTCAACTTATCCCATATTTCTTTAGTCAACTTATAACCTTTAACTCTAGTAGATTCATTTGTATCTAACGGATTATAAAAAACATTCATATTCTTGACATTTAAAGAGAGATTAGTTTTATCTTGACCATTTAATTCATTTCTAATATTTTTTCCAAATCTACCCAAATTCTCATCTAAAATGGTAGCTTCATAAAGATCTTCAAGAACAATGTACCACAAATTTGTATCTATTGACTGTAAAAACATTTCCATGTGTTTTTTCCAACTAATATAATTTTCTCTATTAAACATGGGAGGTCTAGTAACGAATTGACCATTCAAAAATAAAGCATTATTGGTTGCAATATTTAATCCTAAGCTGATTGAGTTTATTCTCTCGAAGACCAAGTTCTGATAGCAATTGTAAGGCCCAAAACAACCTAAGAGGGGGTTGAATTAAGTTATTCACAAATCAAGCAAATAATTGCGAATTTTCACCCAATTTTATCTATTCAAAAATAACTTAAGTAATCACACACTTAAACATACAAAGTAGTAATAAAAATGAAGCAATTTAACCACACAATAGAATAAAAGAGAAGTGAACAATAAAATAAAAGAAACACAAATCAATCATACTCTCAAACTCTCCCTAGTTTGGAGTTGATTTCACTAAGAGTTTCTTCCAATATTGGTGAAGTAAACCAACTTGTACAAAAAAAGTGCTCACTTCTTGCCTACATTAAATGTTCCTATTCTAGTTAAACCAAGAGATTTTACAACTCTCCCTAGTTAACTTTCTCTAAACTAAAATTAAATGCCCATCTAACCAACGAAAACTCTTACACTCTTTCACTTTTCAATCTCACAATGAATACAATAGCACACCTAAAGAATATTTTCTCTCAAAATTCCTCATTATAAGCTTGTAATCAATGTAGACAAAAGTGTGACGCCCCCACTTCTCCCTAGGGCGAACCCAAGGGTATCCGCGGAACGCCTGCCTAGTTCTCGCCAGGACTCGATGCAAGTCAAATCTAAACTTAAAGATACACAACCAAAGAATAAAAGTCGAAGTAAGGAAAAGTCGCTTCCTTAAACAAACTTTCAAGTCTTACATCACAAGTTCTCCAAAGTACATCAACTAATTAGAAATTGCAAGTAATTGACATTTCAAGTAAGGAAAGTAAACAGAAACAATTCAAGGATACTGTAGCTCTCAGGAGCTAAATTCCACGTAGCAGGGTCAAGGTCTTGATCAAATTTCATGTTGACACTCCGTCAACCAAGTAAGTATCAAATCTGTAGGAACTCCACTTTTCCCAGATCCCGTTCACCGTTACACCCCCTACACCGGGCCGCTCGTCAAGGTTTTGATATTACTCAAGTATATCGTGGCAACACTACACGAGTATGCCAAGTAAGATCTCTCCAATAGATCAAGTTTCATGTTTGCTCATGGTTTACTAAGCTTCTCGACCAAGCCCATGCTAGCTCGATTCGCAAAGTTAGCCGATGAGGTTGGGAATCCCCCACAAGTAAGAATGGTCGACGAGACAACGCTCCAATCGACAATTTCAAATATAAATCGATGAGATTCACTCCAATCGACACAAGTCAAACACAAGCATAATTTCAAGTATGAGCAAGTCTATTATCTAATCAAGTAAAAGAGAGCTAGTGCGATAAAGTACACACTCGTTTCGGCAAGTGCAATTCACACGTTCAACAAGAAGTATTGCAAGTATTAGGCAACAAATCATACACTTGACACTCACCAAATCAAGGTAAGTGAGCAAGTAAAGTCTTTAGTTGTTCACCCCGAGATTCTCCTCAAGACCCTCTTGAGCGCCTGAAGAAATAACAATTAACTATCACTCACAATTACTTACAAACCCATTGCCAAACAAGGAAGAATGTACAATTGCGTAATACTAAGATAATGTCTTTGTCGCGCCCCACTTTTTGATAGATGGATGTGAAAGTAGTGTGTGGAATATGTGTGTAAAAATGAAAATAAAAGGTCATGGGACTTGAAAATGCGACGATTTGGCCAAAACAAAGTTCAAAAAGGGTTTTTGAATGGAAAATGGAGTCGCCACTTGGTATAGAGTTAGGGTGTACCAAGTCACCCAAAAAGTGATTTTGGAAAGAAAAGTAAAACAAACCCCTTTTTGAAGAATTTTTAGGTCTACGTAACCAAAGCAAGGGATCGGGGGTCACATTTGATAAGGGAGAAGGCAAAGGCAAAGGCTAAGGCACTCCCTTACCCTAGCAAAAGCTAGTTGCGTGACTTAGCCCTTCTTTTCCTAATTTCTTCTACCCAAAGTATGTTTTGCATGTTGGACATGACTAATGGATGTTAAAAAGATGCAATCCTAAATCTAAAATGTCTCTTATGAAGCTTTTTGGTCCCAACCACATGAGTTGTGGTGGCCAATAAGGAAAGTCCTCATAGAGGTCACGGGCAATGCAAATGAAGACTCAAGTATGCGTGTAAGTGTGCGAATGTAAGAAAAGTGCAAGTGTGCAAATGTTAGAAAATAAAGGTGTTTGTGTGCTAGTGGATGAAAATATAATAGTAGATACATATAAGTGCAATTGGGTGCAATTTGTGAGGTAGAAAATAAATGATAAAAGAAGAAAAATGTACAAACATGGCATGTGGATTGAGAAAAATATGAGTTGTGAAAAAAAGGTGGATAAAAGAGTGAGGAAGTGATATGATAAGAATGAGAGTGCATGAACCAAGAGGAATGCATCAAGTCGGGTACGGGAATGACTCCTAATTTCACGACTTTAATTTTCCCTTTGATTAGAAGGAAGAACTAGCGTGCTAAGGCTATTTTGTAGCCACACTCGCTCGTTTCCCTTATCGAAAGGGGACTCTCAAGCAAATGTACTCTATAACTAGCATGAAGATGCAAAAACCTAAAATGAAGGGGAAAGGGTTGGAGGGGCATACCAAATGCTAGAAAACTAAGAAAAATGCATGAAATGTAGTGAAACATGCAAGTATGAACTAGCGAGGGAAATCCCTAAGGGTCTAGCGTTGGACTAGCCCATATCTATGAATTCCTACTAGCGTTGGACTAGTGGAAAACGGGACAATGAGCCACAACTAGCGTTGGACTAGTGTGGTGACGTGCATTCATCCATTACATTCATCTATGACTATAGAAAGCAAGTAGACATGCCAATCACCTATAAACACGTAGCACATAACACTTAGCATGCTCGACTAAATGCAAGAGCCTAATAAAGCAAATTAACACGTAGCAACAAAAGCAAGCCATCAATCTAATGAACCTATTGCATTTTGCTAACTAAAACAAAAGGGGAAGGGGAAAATGGACAAAAACGCTCTCCAAGCCCTATCTATTACAAGCCAAGAGGTGTACACATACCCCATAAATAAATAAAAGAATGACTTAATAAAAGCAAAAGTAAATGAAATAAATGAAAGGAATTAAGGAAAAGCAAGGAAAGCAAAGTAGGCATGCAGTTCTCACTTAGCACGTTGGATCACATAGGAGAGACAAAAAGGGATAAAAGAAGTTGTACCTCCCCCTGTTTGTAATGCTAATAAGGTGAACAAGACTTAACTTGGGCTATAGTCACCAAAGAAAGAGCTAATTTGGGCTAAAACTATCAAAACAAGGGGTTAATGCATCACTTTAATTAACAAAATTTCAAGGAAAAGAATAAATATGAAATTGAATAATTAAACAAAGCATTCGAGGAAGTTAAACATCCCTATTCTCCCAATTAAACAAACAAAGGTCCATATAAAGAATTAAAGAATATTCAAGGGATCAATTTATTATTACTATACAATTACGGACCTAAGGTGAGACCTCCAATCAAATGATAAAATTCACAAGAAATGAATAAAAAAACCATTTTACGACAAAAATTCAAACATTCCACTAAAAATTCAAATCAAAGCTATAAGTCTATGAAAAGTTATTAAAACCTACAAATTCATTCTAAACTTATGAATAATCTATCCCAATCATTATATTAAAACATACTAAGAAAGTTAAAACTTGAAATGGACGAAATTGATTAATTTATGTGATTAGTTGGGCCACAGGGGAATAAAGGGAGACTTGGGGGTCAAAGTGCTAAATTCAGAAGTTATTTTCATGCAAAACATGCAGCTACATATGGCTTAAACTTCTGCAACTAAAAACTGAAACATGCTTCCTTTTGTATCCAAGCTTGCTGCAATTTCCATTTTTTTGCAGGTACATATCAACTTCAACACCAATTTTGATCAAAAACCTTTTAACCAAACATCCAAAAACTAATCTAAGCATCATAACACACAATTTCAACATTCAAACAAACCAAAACATAGAAGAAAAATCATGTCAATGCTGGAAAATTCTGTGCAAAAGGTTCGGCAAGCCTGGTTTGTTCTTTTCCAGCAAGCATTTGAACATGATTCAAACATTTCAGCCCCTAAACATACACACCCAACACCCCCTTATCCAATTCCTTTCAACCAGTACTCCAACACCCCAAACATGCAAACCCAACTAGCAAAAACGGATGGCCGAAACTTGTATGAGCAGTTGCAGGAAAGCAAACAGTAAAGGAATGCGGAAGCTTTTTGTGCTGCTGTGAAATTTGCAGCTTCAACTCGCGTGACACTCAAACCAAAACATCTATAGTCTAGACCAAAACAAAAAAATCAGATTAACTAGCTTCTCAACCAAACAACAAAGCTATGATCTCAAACATCAAAACCACAGAAACTCGACATTCAAGCAAGCAAATCTCAGGCAACAAGTCTGTTCTTCTGTAACTCCTGGGTTTACTTTATCAAATTCACAGGCTACACAAAACAGTCTCCAAATTAACAAAAAGCATGCAACCTGTACAACCAAAAAATAAAGTAGCATGGACAACAACAAAAGACGGCTAACCCGTGAAGCTCCGCTGTCTTTCTGAGTTCAAACTCAGCGAACGTCACACAGGTTAAGCAAAACAGAGCAATTAGCCATGAACCATGAACCCAATCCAAGCTTTCTACTAATGTGTCAAAATAGAAAAAGAATCCCATGTTTGCCTGAGAATCAAATTGAAACAGGACCCATCCCTATATCTAATCATGCCCAAGAAAAGACAGAATAAAAGCTTGTAAAGCTGGAAACTTTCTACATTTTCACTCAGCTAAACATATTTATGCAATAGCCCCCACAAAAACTACTGATCCATTACCCAAAACCCAGAAAACGCAGATGTTATCGCTACCCAATGTTATTAAGATTATCTCAGTACAACCACTTAATACTCATGGCTGCAACATACAATAGAAGATAAGAAACGCTACAGAGACATAAAGAAAGAAACTTGCAATGAATTCATACCATAACATGTCAATCGGACAACCAACAAGCACAGTACATCATAAGAACAAACTCTAGGAAAGGCAACTAAACGAATTCTGGGGAGAATAAGCAACCTCAACGCACCTAAACGCCGATGAACAACAAAAGAGACAGCTTCGGGAGCGGTTTGTTCAGCGAAGTTAGACGGCAACAAATGGTGATAGCAAGGAAGATAAGTCTGGTTCCTCTCTTGGATTTTTCTGTTTCTTTTTGCTGTTTTTCTCTCTGGTTTCTATTTGCTCAACCTCACACCCCAGTCCTCTCTCCAATATCTCAGCCGTCATTTTGCTCTCCCTCAAACTCTCCCCGTAGTTCTTCTGGTTTTTTCGTCCCAAGCTTCCTCTGCGTTTTCCTACCGCCGCCAACTCAAAAACCTCCTCCTTCTCTGCTGTTTTCTTTTCTTTTATATGGGGAGCCAAACCCTGAACCCTATCAATGATGGTGTGGATGAAGCCAGATGGCTTGTCCTCTCCCCCATCGAACGGAGCCTAACCGAGAAAATGCCACTGCAATTTTTTGTTGCGGCTGGAACCGAACGTGATTTTTCCCTTTTTTTTTTAAATAATAATTTAACACAATATAAATAACTAATTAATTAAGAAAAATAACTAATGAAGAAAGATTGAATAAAATGAGCGGAACTAGGCATAAAAAGATAAAAATGAAATGCTAATTTTTCTTTCTTTTTCCTTTTTCTTTTTTTTCTTAAATAGCCCAAAACCCGCAATTGGGTTTCCCCATTTTTAAAAGAAATAAATAATACAAAAATAATATTTTAAATAAAAATCAGATAATAAGAAGAAAACTCGGAATAAAAGATAGAAAATAAAATGCCTAACAACAAATTATGTTTGATTAATGATTTTCTTTTTTCCTTCTTTTTTCTTTTTTCCTTCTTTTTTCATTTTTCATATTTTCCCCAAAAAACATTGAATTTAAATCAAAACAACTAAAACATAATTTTTGAATGCTTTTCCTTTTTTCCGAGAAATTCTATGCTAAAACTTAAAAATGAAATAATAAAATAAAACACTAAAAACTAAAAAAAAGAATAAACCTAGCACTACAAATAAAAACTAAAAAAAATAAGTAGTAAATAAAATTTCACTCAAAATTTGGTGTCTACAGTCTTAAAAGAGCTTTAATATCTCGAAAATCGAGATTCAAAAGTGAGGATTTAAAGTCACAAGAGAAACTTGCATCCTCCATGAAAATGAGTTTAAAACGGATGATCGATATCGAAAGACAGTGAAAAGTTCTCAAAACTAATTCTCCAAGAAATCATGAATTTTCAGCTTTGCGCGATAAACTTGGTAAAATCAGATCTTGAGTTTGGTACATCCAAAAATGAAAAAATTTATACCATTGGAAACGAGATTCAGAGTTCCATACAAAGTTTCAAACACAATAAATAGAATTAAATTCGGAGTTTTGAGCAACAAGATATAACAGTTTAAAGTCGGTTGATTTTTGTAATCTGTTCAGTGAATTTCCAGATTTGAGAAGCAATGTTTGGGGCATTATTTGGGCATCGAAATGGTATATTGAAATTACACTAAATTTGGTACACTTAAACCTCCATATATAGAATACCTCTCTATCAAATTTTAGATAGAAACTCGAACAGGAAGGCAGTTAACGAAACGACCAAAGTTTGTGAAATGTTTCAAAGCAAATCTGCCAACCCTACTTTTCTTGCTTTTCAAAGGTTTTGTCCAACGAAATCAGCCCCAATTCACTCAATTTTTTAAACCAAGATTCTAGAACCATTTAATAAGCAATTGATGGTTAAATGACATTAAAATTTTTGAAATATAACATCCCAAAATAGATTTGACCATTCAGTCAGCAAGGAAGAGAAAATTTTCTAGTTTCTAGCATTGTTGCAGTTTTGAAATCAAACCATATCTGACTCTACACAAATTCAAATTGAGAATGGCTTATGGTGTTGGAAACTAGGTTCAAAATGCTACAATTCATCAGAAGGCATCGTTTTAAAAATCTTTTCACAAGTGGGACAAAATTGAGCCACAAGATGTAGCATCCCAGTTTCTCTAGGACAGACAGGCATAACAGAACAGCCGACTTTGCCGATTTGTTACGGATCACTCAAAATGAACTAGCAGGGGATTTTTATACCGTTGGAAAGCTATGAATGTCTAGTTTTGAATGCCACTAACGGTACTCAATTTTGACTTGTGTACAAAAATTTATGTTCGGACAAAGGACCACTGTCTGGGTACTCTGCTATACGTTTTTCCAGATTTGAGTCTTTACTAAAACTCAAGTTTTGTGCAACCATTCGATACGATTTTCGAAAGGCACTTTGTACATACAATATACAACATATATCCATCAATTTCACAGCCAACTAAGCATCAAAATTTTGAAAAAAAGACAGGACATCATGGACAGAATTTTCGGCCAGCTTCCTTTCCAAGTTTTCCTTCGATTTCTCTCCACTTTCTAACCGTAATCAAGCTATATATCACATAAACAACCATAACCAAACAATCAAGCCTCAAGTCAGCTACTTAGAGGTCTCATCAAGTCCGCTAGCCTATGATTTAAAGCGAAATAAATGGTTTCCTCAAGTTCTCTAACCTATTTTCTTGCTTAGGGTTGTAAACCCATGAAACTAGCCACTAATCTTTGAATAAATGGAAAGATTAAAGGAGATGAAAGGTTACCTCCTAAACCCTAGATGAAACCAGATTTTTCACCAAAAATTCTCCAAGAAACTCCACAAGATGTTGCCTTTCTTCAAGCTAGAGTTGATTTCCAAGAGTTGTGGAAGTTGGATGAAGAAATGGAGCAAGAAAAGTGAAGCTTTCTTCCTCCTTGTCTTCTTCGGAGTTTCGGCCGACCAAGAGGAGAGAGAGAGAGGTTTTTGTGTGTTGGAAGATTGGAGGGAAAAGGAACTAATAAGCTTGCCAAAAGTCAACTTTGAATAGTTATCGAAATAGTGTCTGCACTATCACTTTCTCTTTTGTTTTATACACTCATGCACTAATCCTCCAATGTAATTCCTTTAACACTGTAATTACTCACTCTTACGAGTCTAGTATTAATTTCTCAAATCTCCACTTAGTAATTCCGATGCGAAATGCACGAACTTTCGACTCACATGCGATAAAGCGAAATTTAAAAGAAATTCATGCAGCTAAAATATAATTAACTAACTCTAAGGCAAATAATTATAAAATGACTATTTTAAGAAATAAAACATGAGTCCTCACATCCTCTCCTCCTTAAAAGAATTTCATCCACAAAATTCATACCTTGTTCTGGAAATAGATCTGAGTACTTCTTTCGAATCTCCTTCTCTATTTCCCAAGTTGCTTCTTCTACTCCGTGATTTCTCCAAAGGACTTTCACCAAAAGAATTCGCTTATTCCTTAGTTCCTTCACCTTACGATCCAGAAGCTTCACTGGCCTCTTCTCATAAGTCAGTGCCTCATCAATCTCAATATTTTCCGGTTGCAATACATAGGACGGATTTGGATGATATTTCTTGAGCATAGATACGTGGAAAACATTATGAATCCGAGATAAACTTGGTGGCAGTTCCAACTTATAGGCCACGTTTCCTACACGTTGAAAAATCTTATAAGGCCCTACGAATCTAGGTTGCAATTTCTTTCCTTTTCCTACCATTAAACTTGCTTTCAAAGGAGTGATCTTAAGGAAAACTTGATCTCCAACTAAAAACTCCAAATCCTTCTTTCGATTGTTTGCATAGCTCTTTTGACGATTTTGTGCGATTTGAATTCTCTGGCGTATTAACTTCATTTTTTCTCGTGCCTCTTCAATCCAAGGCATTGCGGTTGGGTCTAAAATCTTTCGTTCACCTACTTCATCCCAACAAATCGGAGATCTATACTTCCGACCATAAAGTGCTTCATACGTAGCCATTTGAATGGATGAATGGAAACTATTATTATAAGCAAACTCTACCAATGTCAAGCACTTACTCCAATTCTCTCCAAAATCCAAAATACATGTTCTCAACATGTCCTCAAGTATCTGAATTGTCCTCTCAGACTGTCCTCTCAGACTGTCCATCAGTCTGGGGATGGTAAGTAGTACTAAAACTCAATTTGGTTCCTAGCATTTCTTGCATCTTCTGCCAGAACCGAGAGACAAACCGAGGGTCTCGATCAGATACAATATGTGACACCCCCACTTCTCCCAAGGGTGAACCCAAGGGTATCCGCGGAACGCCTGCCTGCCCATCTCTCGCCGGGACTCACTACAATCCGTAATTCAAAAGTTAGAAATACTTCAAATATTTTCAATATATAATTAAAGTAATCCAAAACATTTCATACTTAATATTAGTTAACCTTCAAGTTTAAATACAACCCAAAAGAATATGTACTACAGTCATATGCTACAATACAACTTAAAGTATTCAAAAGAAAACAACCTAATACTATTCGTGGGCACTCTCGGTCTTGAACCCTGTTAAGGAAAACAAAAGCGTGGAATGAGCTAAACAGCCCAGTGAGGTTCCAAGACACACTAACAGTTCTAATAAATCAAGTAAATTGAGCATGACACACATATGGTTTAAAGTTGCACATTGGCACATAAGAATGAAATAGTTATCATTGTATAGAAATAAACACACATTGAAAGGATACGATGTTCACTTGGAATGATTTCGGTCCACTTCACCTTATAACTCCAGTGATCCCCTCGGTTTGTCTGGCCATCACCTTATCCCTCCAGTGATAATACTTGAGTATACCGAAACGGTGGCCCAGGGTTCCAACCTACCCGACCTAGTCCAGTCTTGGCTCGAGCAGGTTAGTAACCAAGGGCATGATCCAGTTCAGTTTAGACCTTACAACATGCACAAGTAATCAAGTAAATCGGTAAACGGTAGTGGTTCACGGTTAACGGTAGAAATTTACGGTTAAACGGTAGAAATTTGTCATTTTAGTAGGTCGAGTGAGATAAAGTACACACTCGCCTTAAAACGGTGGACAGTTACATATGAGCAATTATAGGGTGCACTTAACACTTAAGCTGTGACGGCCCCATCTCCCCCTAGGGCGTACCCCAGGGTTTGGCGGGTCGCCTGTCCAGCTCTCGCCAGAACTCACTCATGCACCTCACGCAAAAGAAAATAAGACCACAAGAACAAGGGTAACAATAATTCCAAACTTAAAACATATACTTATATACATGTCTATCTAAAAGGAATACAACTCAAATATACAAAGGTTCTCTATTCTTCACATCCAACCCTTGCCAAGCGATAGGGCGAGAACTATTACAAAATTCAAAAGAACTGGACTAAACTAGTCTATACAGATCTCTCGTACTTGCTCGCATCCCCTGTAAGGAAAACAAAACTAAAGGAATGAGCTAGAAGCTCAGTGAGGTTCCAAACACATAGACAAACAATAAGATCAATGCATTAACCATAGATGACAAATAATTCAAGAAACATTTACAATGGAAAGCTATAATAACACATTCATTAAAAGGATACGGGCTCACAGGAAGCCATTCGTTCATTCGTTCATTCATTCTCCTTTCATTCCCTTATTCCTCCAATCATCTAAAAATGCATTTTGATAAGTAAATCCTCTTCATTTCATTCATTGCCACTCGTTCATTCATTTCATTTCACCCTTCCGACGTTGGCCGGACTCTACCCGACAACAAGGTAATACTCGAGTATACCGAACGTTCACCAGGGTCACCAAATCGGCAGACCGAGTCCGCTTCTGCTCGAGTCGAACCGGTAACGAAGGGCAGGCCAGTTCAGCCACTGGCTTACATTCATGCACTTTATAATCGTTCAATCATTGAAAATTTCATATTCATTTAGGTCGAGTGCGATAAACTACAACACGAGCCTAGAAAACTCATTTTTAGCAATTATTGAAAGCATTTAACATTCAATCAAATATCCATAACATGGAACAAGGCATATAGTCAAGAGTAACATAACAACAAGGAACACTCACCTATTTAAGCAAAATAACGTCCAAAGTTTCCTTCCGGATAATACTCTCAATCACCAAGGAACCCTAATAATAACCAAGGGAAAATATTACGGTTAAACCATCCAAAGTTTAGGTGAATCAGAGAAAATCCGAGTAACTATTAGTACAAAGGATAAATATAGTTTTGGAAGTGAAAAGAGTACATTTAAACGAAAGGACATGAGTAAACTATTTGTATTTATTAGTCGTAAATTTCATTTTTCCAAGGGTACAAGGTTCGGCCGAAATCCAACTTATGTGCCTTGATAAAAGAGGTTGCAAATATCCTAGATGGTTCAAGTGGTATTCGCTCTCAAGCCTTATTCAAGTCGCAAGTATCTACCTAGTCCTCGAGCGTAAATTCAGGCAGCACGCCCTTTGTATTTATGTATTTTCCAGCCATTTATGGCTTCGTTCTTTTCCTCAATCAGCCCCAAAGTTACACACAAAATAATCTCATTTCAATATCTATTCATTAGGCTCAAAGTCATACAAGTACAAAATCAAGCTAAGGATATGTGCGGAAATGAAGTTTAAGTTGAAAACAAAAGATAGATTTGACGTTGTTTTATGTAACGGACACAACCGAAGCTACGCTTATCGGATTGGGGTAAAATTTATACCGTTTCGAATCTAAGGTAGAGAGCTACAACTTTGATGAAGACCACTTAGTCCAGTTTGCAATGTATCCAGGTCAAATTCACAAATTACAGTACCAGATTCCTACCGACAGGCCAGTTAACCGTACTATGTTTCAATGGCCATAATTCAGACTACCGAAGTCCGATTGAGGTGTTCTTAGTGGCTTTAGAAAGCTAAAACATAGGGTTAAAAGTTTCATGTTTTAGCCAAAGACTGGTTTGGTACGGATCAAGGTGAAAAACACAGTCAACATGAGGAAATGTCAAAACTGTCTGCTGGACTCTACCTAGGGTAGTCTTAGGGGTAATTTTGTATTTTCATGAGCTACAGTGCTCATATTGAGCTGAAATTTTGTAGGAAACTATAAAATATCATTCCCTACAACTTTCATATTTTGTGCTAAGGCTGATTCGGTCTCTAACATACTCAAACCGAAAGGGACAGAACTGGACCATAAGAAATCTCAATTCTGGAATTTCAAGAATTTAATGTGGAACTTCACATTTCTAGCTTAAAACCACTACTACTACCTCCTATACAAGCCTACATACACTATATACCATCCAAACAACCATCATTCCAACAACCAAAACTGAATTTTTTTTTACACTATAGAGCTGGAATTTACCAAAACTAATACTAAAACCATTAAAGTTACCTAACAAGCCATAACTTTCACTTGTAAACCAATAAGTAGCACAACCGTGAAATAATACCATCCTTACCTAGAATTGGAGAAGCACAACAGCCCCTAGGAAGCTTGAACCACCAAAACTCTCCACTCCAAGATGATAATCCACCCTCCTAAGCAACTTCTATGGATTATTTGGTGAATCTATCGGTTAGTTTGCAAGATTGAGCAAGAAAGCATGCTTGAATGAAGTGGTTTCTTTCTCCCTTTTTCCTCGCTAAATTTCATGCACAATGAAGCTTAGAAGACAGAAATTGAGCTCCAAGAAAGGGATAAGAAGCTTAGACTTGAGTTGGTCAAAAATGGGTGGATGCTTGCCAAGTGTCATCACAAGATTACATCTCACTTTTTTTTTCTTTCTTCCTTTTCTTTAGTCAACAAAGATGGCTGGATTAAGGGGTAATTTAGGGCTGATTAGTCAAGTAAACATAAAGGAATTAAGGTAATAAAGTGATGGTCAAGTGGTGTATTCCATCGTTAACAAACGGTACCCGTCAGTTCAACCCGTTTTTTCGTATTTCGAACGTACTAGGGTTTTCACTTATAATTCACTATCTTATAGTTATTACTTCTATTCACACACTTAATATGATCTAAAACTTACCCTTAATCACCAAATTTAGTACACATTAAATACTGGTTACTTACACTACGAAAAGACGTAAAACCCTAATTCATACTAACTTAAAAACGAAAAGTGAAACCCTACTTTCTAGGTTCATTTGCACTTATTGTGGGGTGATTGAGTAGTAGGGCCATTATAAAGTAATAATTTCCAAATAAAAGGGAATTTTTAAGAAGAATATAAGGAATTTTACGAGTCCTCACACTTTCTCCCCCTTAAAGAAATTTCGTCCTCGAAATTTTTACCTTCAGTTGCCTCAGATGTCTCCGGAGCTTGTTGGTTGTCTAAGGCATATACCTTTGCCGGTACTTTTGTTCGGTTCCCTCTTTCATTTACTTGTTTTGATTTGGTTCCATCCAGTGGTTGAGTACTACCATCTCGTGACTATTTCCTCGGACAGTTATTCACTTGATGATCACCACTTTCACAAATCAAACACTTCCGCCCTTTCCGCCAGCAATCATTCTCAGTATGGTTTGCCTACCCACAGTATCCACAAGCCAGGTGAGACGCCACTTTTTGGCTTTCTTGAGAAATTTCCCCATGACCTATTTGACTTTCTTTGGTAGATCTTTCATCTAGTGCTCCTAATGTCCATGGTGGACGGGGTACATGGCTCACTTTTTGTACTTTCGAAGGCGTTATCTTTCCGCTGGAGTCCTCAGATACACCACTAGATGCACCCTTTTCCATGTTTGGGAGGCTTTTACCTGTGCCTTGGCATCCTCAATCCTTTGAACTTTCTCAAGAGCCTCCGTAAAATTATTGACTTGCACCGCCGCTAATGCTTCTTGGATTTCCAAATTCAATTCTTGTATGAACCGTCTCACTCTCCTCCGTTCCGTGGCCACCAATTCAGAAGCAAACTTGGATAGTTTCGTAAATTTCGTTTCATATTCGGCCACACTCTGGGTTCCCTGGCGTAGCCCAATAAACTCATCCTCCCTCCTTTCTTGGACTAAAGGTGGGAGGTACTTCTCGTTAAATTCCCTTAAGAAGTTAGCGCAGGTCCATACAGTTTGTTCTCTCTCCCACTTTGCTTTAATCACGTTCCACCACGCTCGAGCCGGTCCTTCGAATTGAAATACCGCAAAGTTCACTTGTCTTTGTTCGGTATAGTTCAAAGCTGCAAAAATATTGATCATAGCCTCAAGCCACTGTTCAGCCACATCCGGATTAGGCCCTCCCAGGAATTTCGGAGGTAAAAACTTTTGAAACCTCTCAAGAGCCCTATCCTCCCCTATTTCAGGATTTCGGGGTTGATTCACCGGCATTTGACCTTGTTGGTCTACAAGTCGTGCCAGGATATTTGTCATTTGTTGTATCGCCGTCGCTGTTTGATCTCCGGCCTCAACCCTCGGTCCAAGTTCTTGCTCGGCCATTGTTTCTCTTTCTCCTCTTGGTTCTGGAACTCGCTTAGTTCCACGGCCACGTCCACGACCACGTCTCCCTTCAATACCCTTGTCTCTCTCTCTCTCTCTCTCTCTCTCTTTTTTCCCAAAAGTTGATTTAATCAAAATAAGTCGACTAAAATAACAAGATATAACACAACAATTTCACATCAAATTCACAAAGAGACATATTCACGATGGAACATACCATATACACGTAGAGACATATCAGGTTAGACAAAATCAAGTGTAGCAAGTACAATACTTAGAGGTATTCACATATCACAAGCAAAGTGCAAGGGCAAAACGAGGAAAACACGACACGTTGTCCCACACTCAGTTCTAATAACCCCCGTTCGGTCTCTAACGTTACTATCTATCCAAACTAGACGTCCATTGACTTCAGGTACTCATTCTAAGTAGACATTAGCCTATTCAAGTTTCCCCAAAATGAAAGTCTCAAGTACTGAGTATCGCCCTCAACTTTGGAGTACTCGGGCACGAGAATCCGAAATAAGATGATTCACATCTCGAGCTGGCCAGTCCCAAGAGTAAATGATCTACAATCGAGATTCCTACCTGATGTACCTATCTATTGTCCTCAACTACCATGACGATGATTTAAGGCCTATAACACTCCATGATTCATAGCTTATGCTCGAAAGAGCACCTAGTCCTTTCCACTTATTCACCACTTGGCCTAAACTCACTCCGCACAGAGACCACGCGAAGCAGGCTCTGATACCACCTGTGACGGCCCTACCTCCCCCTAGGGTGTACCCCAGAGCTTGGTGGGTTGCCTGCCCAGCTCTCGCCAAGACTCACTCATGCACCTCAAGCAAAAGAAAATAAGACCACAAGAACAAGGGTAACAATAATTCCAAACTTAAAACATATACTTATATACATGTCTATCTAAAAAGAATACAACTCAAATATACAAAGGTTCTCTATTCTTCACATCCAACCCTTGCCAAGCGATAGGGCGAGAATTATTACAAAATTCAAAAGAACTGGACTAAACTAGTCTATACGGATCTCTCGTACTTGCTCGCATCCCTTGTAAGGAAAACAAAACTAAAGGAATGAACTAGAAGCTCAGTGAGGTTCCGAACACATAGACAAACAATAAGATCAATGCATTAACCATAGATGACAAATAATTCAAGAAACATTTACAATATAAAGCGAAAATAACACATTCATTAAAAGGATACGTGCTCACATGGAGCCATTCATTCATTCTCCTTTCATTTCCTTATTCCTCCAATCATTTCAAATGCATTTTTGGTAAGTAAAACCCTTCATTTCATTCACTGCCACTCGTTCATTCATTTCATTTCACCCCTTTCCGGACGTTGGCCGGACTCCACCCGATAACAAGGTAATACTCGAGTATACCGAACGTTCACCCAGGGTCACCAAATCGGCCGACCGAGTCCGCTTCTGGCTCGAGTCGACCGGTAACGAAGGGCAGGGCCCAGTTCAGCCAATGGCTTACATTCATGCACTTATAATCGTTCAATCATTGAAAATTTCATATTCATTTAGGTCGAGTGCGATAAACTACACACGAGCCTAGAAAACTCATTTTTAGCAATCATTGAAAGCATTTAACATTCAATCAAATATCCATAACATGGAACAAGGCATATAGTCAAGAGTAACATAACAACAAGGAACACTCACCTATTTAAGCAAAATAACGTCCAAAGTTTCCTTCCGGATAATACTCTCAATCACCAAGGAACCCTAATAATAACCAAGGGAAAATATTACGGTTAAACCATCCAAAGTTTAGGTGAATCAGAGAAAATCCGAGTAACTATTAGTACAAAGGATAAATATAGTTTTGGAAGTGAAAAGAGTACATTTAAACGAAAGGACATGAGTAAACTATTTGTATTTATTAGTCGTAAATTTCATTTTTCCAAGGGTACAAGGTTCGGCCGAAATCCAACTTATGTGCCTTGATAAAAGAGGTTGCAAATATCCTAGATGGTTCAAGTGGTATTCGCTCTCAAGCCTTATTCAAGTCGCAAGTATCTACCTAGTCCTCGAGCGTAAATTCAGGCAGCACGCCCTTTGTATTTATGTATTTTCCAGCCATTTATGGCTTCGTTCTTTTCCTCAATCAGCCCCAAAGTTACACACAAAATAATCTCATTTCAATATCTATTCATTAGGCTCAAAGTCATACAAGTACAAAATCAAGCTAAGGATATGTGCGGAAATGAAGTTTAAGTTGAAAACAAAAGATAGATTTGACGTTGTTTTATGTAACGGACACAACCGAAGCTACGCTTATCGGATTGGGGTAAAATTTATACCGTTTCGAATCTAAGGTAGAGAGCTACAACTTTGATGAAGACCACTTAGTCCAGTTTGCAATGTATCCAGGTCAAATTCACAAATTACAGTACCAGATTCCTACCGACAGGCCAGTTAACCGTACTATGTTTCAATGGCCATAATTCAGACTACCGAAGTCCGATTGAGGTGTTCTTAGTGGCTTTAGAAAGCTAAAACATAGGGTTAAAAGTTTCATGTTTTAGCCAAAGACTGGTTTGGTACGGATCAAGGTGAAAAACACAGTCAACATGAGGAAATGTCAAAACTGTCTGCTGGACTCTACCTAGGGTAGTCTTAGGGGTAATTTTGTATTTTCATGAGCTACAGTGCTCATATTGAGCTGAAATTTTGTAGGAAACTATAAAATATCATTCCCTACAACTTTCATATTTTGTGCTAAGGCTGATTCGGTCTCTAACATACTCAAACCGAAAGGGACAGAACTGGACCATAAGAAATCTCAATTCTGGAATTTCAAGAATTTAATGTGGAACTTCACATTTCTAGCTTAAAACCACTACTACTACCTCCTATACAAGCCTACATACACTATATACCATCCAAACAACCATCATTCCAACAACCAAAACTGAATTTTTTTTTTACACTATAGAGCTGGAATTTACCAAAACTAATACTAAAACCATTAAAGTTACCTAACAAGCCATAACTTTCACTTGTAAACCAATAAGTAGCACAACCGTGAAATAATACCATCCTTACCTAGAATTGGAGAAGCACAACAGCCCCTAGGAAGCTTGAACCACCAAAACTCTCCACTCCAAGATGATAATCCACCCTCCTAAGCAACTTCTATGGATTATTTGGTGAATCTATCGGTTAGTTTGCAAGATTGAGCAAGAAAGCATGCTTGAATGAAGTGGTTTCTTTCTCCCTTTTTTCTCGCTAAATTTCATGCACAATGAAGCTTAGAAGACAGAAATTGAGCTCCAAGAAAGGGATAAGAAGCTTAGACTTGAGTTGGTCAAAAATGGGTGGATGCTTGCCAAGTGTCATCACAAGATTACATCTCACTTTTTTTTTCTTTCTTCCTTTTCTTTAGTCAACAAAGATGGCTGGATTAAGGGGTAATTTAGGGCTGATTAGTCAAGTAAACATAAAGGAATTAAGGTAATAAAGTGATGGTCAAGTGGTGTATTCCATCGTTAACAAACGGTACCCGTCAGTTCAACCCGTTTTTTCGTATTTCGAACGTACTAGGGTTTTCACTTATAATTCACTATCTTATAGTTATTACTTCTATTCACACACTTAATATGATCTAAAACTTACCCTTAATCACCAAATTTAGTACACATTAAATACTGGTTACTTACACTACGAAAAGACGTAAAACCCTAATTCATACTAACTTAAAAACGAAAAGTGAAACCCTACTTTCTAGGTTCATTTGCACTTATTGTGGGGTGATTGAGTAGTAGGGCCATTATAAAGTAATAATTTCCAAATAAAAGGGAATTTTTAAGAAGAATATAAGGAATTTTACGAGTCCTCACACTTTCTCCCCCTTAAAGAAATTTCGTCCTCGAAATTTTTACCTTCAGTTGCCTCAGATGTCTCCGGAGCTTGTTGGTTGTCTAAGGCATATACCTTTGCCGGTACTTTTGTTCGGTTCCCTCTTTCATTTACTTGTTTTGATTTGGTTCCATCCAGTGGTTGAGTACTACCATCTCGTGACTATTTCCTCGGACAGTTATTCACTTGATGATCACCACTTTCACAAATCAAACACTTCCGCCCTTTCCGCCAGCAATCATTCTCAGTATGGTTTGCCTACCCACAGTATCCACAAGCCAGGTGAGACGCCACTTTTTGGCTTTCTTGAGAAATTTCCCCATGACCTATTTGACTTTCTTTGGTAGATCTTTCATCTAGTGCTCCTAATGTCCATGGTGGACGGGGTACATGGCTCACTTTTTGTACTTTCGAAGGCGTTATCTTTCCGCTGGAGTCCTCAGATACACCACTAGATGCACCCTTTTCCATGTTTGGGAGGCTTTTACCTGTGCCTTGGCATCCTCAATCCTTTGAACTTTCTCAAGAGCCTCCGTAAAATTATTGACTTGCACCGCCGCTAATGCTTCTTGGATTTCCAAATTCAATTCTTGTATGAACCGTCTCACTCTCCTCCGTTCCGTGGCCACCAATTCAGAAGCAAACTTGGATAGTTTCGTAAATTTCGTTTCATATTCGGCCACACTCTGGGTTCCCTGGCGTAGCCCAATAAACTCATCCTCCCTCCTTTCTTGGACTAAAGGTGGGAGGTACTTCTCGTTAAATTCCCTTAAGAAGTTAGCGCAGGTCCATACAGTTTGTTCTCTCTCCCACTTTGCTTTAATCACGTTCCACCACGCTCGAGCCGGTCCTTCGAATTGAAATACCGCAAAGTTCACTTGTCTTTGTTCGGTATAGTTCAAAGCTGCAAAAATATTGATCATAGCCTCAAGCCACTGTTCAGCCACATCCGGATTAGGCCCTCCCAGGAATTTCGGAGGTAAAAACTTTTGAAACCTCTCAAGAGCCCTATCCTCCCCTATTTCAGGATTTCGGGGTTGATTCACCGGCATTTGACCTTGTTGGTCTACAAGTCGTGCCAGGATATTTGTCATTTGTTGTATCGCCGTCGCTGTTTGATCTCCGGCCTCAACCCTCGGTCCAAGTTCTTGCTCGGCCATTGTTTCTCTTTCTCCTCTTGGTTCTGGAACTCGCTTAGTTCCACGGCCACGTCCACGACCACGTCTCCCTTCAATACCCTTGTCTCTCTCTCTCTCTCTCTCTCTCTCTTTTTTCCCAAAAGTTGATTTAATCAAAATAAGTCGACTAAAATAACAAGATATAACACAACAATTTCACATCAAATTCACAAAGAGACATATTCACGATGGAACATACCATATACACGTAGAGACATATCAGGTTAGACAAAATCAAGTGTAGCAAGTACAATACTTAGAGGTATTCACATATCACAAGCAAAGTGCAAGGGCAAAACGAGGAAAACACGACACGTTGTCCCACACTCAGTTCTAATAACCCCCGTTCGGTCTCTAACGTTACTATCTATCCAAACTAGACGTCCATTGACTTCAGGTACTCATTCTAAGTAGACATTAGCCTATTCAAGTTTCCCCAAAATGAAAGTCTCAAGTACTGAGTATCGCCCTCAACTTTGGAGTACTCGGGCACGAGAATCCGAAATAAGATGATTCACATCTCGAGCTGGCCAGTCCCAAGAGTAAATGATCTACAATCGAGATTCCTACCTGATGTACCTATCTATTGTCCTCAACTACCATGACGATGATTTAAGGCCTATAACACTCCATGATTCATAGCTTATGCTCGAAAGAGCACCTAGTCCTTTCCACTTATTCACCACTTGGCCTAAACTCACTCCGCACAGAGACCACGCGAAGCAGGCTCTGATACCACCTGTGACGGCCCTACCTCCCCCTAGGGCGTACCCCAGAGCTTGGTGGGTTGCCTGCCCAGCTCTCGCCAAGACTCACTCATGCACCTCAAGCAAAAGAAAATAAGATCACAAGAACAAGGGTAACAATAATTCCAAACTTAAAACATATACTTATATACATGTCTATCTAAAAAGAATACAACTCAAATATACAAAGGTTCTCTATTCTTCACATCCAACCCTTGCCAAGCGATAGGGCGAGAATTATTACAAAATTCAAAAGAACTGGACTAAACTAGTCTATACGGATCTCTCGTACTTGCTCGCATCCCTTGTAAGGAAAACAAAACTAAAGGAATGAACTAGAAGCTCAGTGAGGTTCCGAACACATAGACAAACAATAAGATCAATGCATTAACCATAGATGACAAATAATTCAAGAAACATTTACAATATAAAGCGAAAATAACACATTCATTAAAAGGATACGTGCTCACATGGAGCCATTCATTCATTCTCCTTTCATTTCCTTATTCCTCCAATCATTTCAAATGCATTTTTGGTAAGTAAAACCCTTCATTTCATTCACTGCCACTCGTTCATTCATTTCATTTCACCCCTTTCCGGACGTTGGCCGGACTCCACCCGATAACAAGGTAATACTCGAGTATACCGAACGTTCACCCAGGGTCACCAAATCGGCCGACCGAGTCCGCTTCTGGCTCGAGTCGACCGGTAACGAAGGGCAGGGCCCAGTTCAGCCAATGGCTTACATTCATGCACTTATAATCGTTCAATCATTGAAAATTTCATATTCATTTAGGTCGAGTGCGATAAACTACACACGAGCCTAGAAAACTCATTTTTAGCAATCATTGAAAGCATTTAACATTCAATCAAATATCCATAACATGGAACAAGGCATATAGTCAAGAGTAACATAACAACAAGGAACACTCACCTATTTAAGCAAAATAACGTCCAAAGTTTCCTTCCGGATAATACTCTCAATCACCAAGGAACCCTAATAATAACCAAGGGAAAATATTACGGTTAAACCATCCAAAGTTTAGGTGAATCAGAGAAAATCCGAGTAACTATTAGTACAAAGGATAAATATAGTTTTGGAAGTGAAAAGAGTACATTTAAACGAAAGGACATGAGTAAACTATTTGTATTTATTAGTCGTAAATTTCATTTTTCCAAGGGTACAAGGTTCGGCCGAAATCCAACTTATGTGCCTTGATAAAAGAGGTTGCAAATATCCTAGATGGTTCAAGTGGTATTCGCTCTCAAGCCTTATTCAAGTCGCAAGTATCTACCTAGTCCTCGAGCGTAAATTCAGGCAGCACGCCCTTTGTATTTATGTATTTTCCAGCCATTTATGGCTTCGTTCTTTTCCTCAATCAGCCCCAAAGTTACACACAAAATAATCTCATTTCAATATCTATTCATTAGGCTCAAAGTCATACAAGTACAAAATCAAGCTAAGGATATGTGCGGAAATGAAGTTTAAGTTGAAAACAAAAGATAGATTTGACGTTGTTTTATGTAACGGACACAACCGAAGCTACGCTTATCGGATTGGGGTAAAATTTATACCGTTTCGAATCTAAGGTAGAGAGCTACAACTTTGATGAAGACCACTTAGTCCAGTTTGCAATGTATCCAGGTCAAATTCACAAATTACAGTACCAGATTCCTACCGACAGGCCAGTTAACCGTACTATGTTTCAATGGCCATAATTCAGACTACCGAAGTCCGATTGAGGTGTTCTTAGTGGCTTTAGAAAGCTAAAACATAGGGTTAAAAGTTTCATGTTTTAGCCAAAGACTGGTTTGGTACGGATCAAGGTGAAAAACACAGTCAACATGAGGAAATGTCAAAACTGTCTGCTGGACTCTACCTAGGGTAGTCTTAGGGGTAATTTTGTATTTTCATGAGCTACAGTGCTCATATTGAGCTGAAATTTTGTAGGAAACTATAAAATATCATTCCCTACAACTTTCATATTTTGTGCTAAGGCTGATTCGGTCTCTAACATACTCAAACCGAAAGGGACAGAACTGGACCATAAGAAATCTCAATTCTGGAATTTCAAGAATTTAATGTGGAACTTCACATTTCTAGCTTAAAACCACTACTACTACCTCCTATACAAGCCTACATACACTATATACCATCCAAACAACCATCATTCCAACAACCAAAACTGAATTTTTTTTTTACACTATAGAGCTGGAATTTACCAAAACTAATACTAAAACCATTAAAGTTACCTAACAAGCCATAACTTTCACTTGTAAACCAATAAGTAGCACAACCGTGAAATAATACCATCCTTACCTAGAATTGGAGAAGCACAACAGCCCCTAGGAAGCTTGAACCACCAAAACTCTCCACTCCAAGATGATAATCCACCCTCCTAAGCAACTTCTATGGATTATTTGGTGAATCTATCGGTTAGTTTGCAAGATTGAGCAAGAAAGCAAGCTTGAATGAAGTGGTTTCTTTCTCTCTTTTTCCTCTCTAAATTTCGTGCACAATGAAGCTTAGAAGACAGAAATTGAGCTCCAAGAAAGGGATAAGAAGCTTAGACTTGAGTTGGTCAAAAATGGGTGGATGCTTGCCAAGTGTCATCACAAAATTACATCTCACTTTTTTTTTCTTTCTTCCTTTTCTTTAGTCAACAAAGATGGCTGGATTAAGGGGTAATTTAGGGCTGATTAGTCAAGTAAACATAAAGGGATTAAGGTAATAAAATGATGGTCAAGTGGTGTATTCCATCGGTAACAAACGGTACCCGTCAGTTCAACCCATTTTTTCGTATTTCGCACGTACTAGGGTTTTCACTTATAATTCACTATCTTATAGTTATTACTTCTATTCACACACTTAATATCATCTAAAACTTACCCTTAATCACCAAATTTAGTACACATTCCGTACTGGTTACTCACACTACGAAAAGACGTAAAACCCTAATTCATGCTAACTTAAAAACGAAAAGTGAAACCCTACTTTTTAGGTTCATTTGCACTTATTGTGGGGTGATTGAGTAGTAGGGCTATTATAAAGTAATAATTTCCAAATAAAAGGGAATTTTTAAGAAGAATATGAGGAATTTTACGAGTCCTCACATAAGCACACAATAACTATGAAGTAAACATGTAGCAAAACTGTTCAAGTCACGTACACCTATAAGGAACAATCACCGAAATCAAGAGTGTAAAACAAGAGTGAGGCAAGATCAAACGAGTTCCTCGGAATCCTTTTGATCACCTGAGACATGTACAATTACAATTCACCTAGGTATTCAATCAAGGTCTAGTAGTATTCCCGCTACTCTCACTTAAGAGATAACGCGTTCAAATCGAATACAAATATCACTTAATAACTTAATCCACGAAGGTAGCATTTGAAAATACCCAAGAATACATTAATCCAAGTTAAGTCATGTCCAAGATTCTCCAAGTTGAAGATTAAACAGATCTCCAAGTTTTGGCACGAAAACCAAGAAAGATGGATATATTTACTTGGAAGCTTGGCCAAATCATTCCGGCATTACTAATTAAGTTCACAAGAAACCTTTCAAATCATTCTTTTAAAATACTTGTATAATTGCCAACTCTAGTACAATCATCAAGGCCATAAGAATAGGGGTTGAAGTCCCTAATTTGAGTACAAAGAGAAGTATCATTAACCAAGGGAGTTATATGACCAAGTAAATGCATCAAGAGAGGTTTATCCTTCGAAAACCAAGATTTAAAATGAAAGTTCAAAGTTCCAAAGAGACCTTGTGTCGCGCCCCACTTTTTGAATGATGTGAAGTGTGCTGTGAGTGGTGTGTGATGTAAGTGTGTGTGTGATATACATGTGAACGTGTGCGAAATGAAAAGTAAAAGGCCATGGGACTTAAGAATGCGACGATTTGGCCAAGTGAAGTTCGAAAAAGGGTTTTTTAATGAAAATGGAGTCGCCACTTGGTATAGAGTCAAGGTGTACCAAGTCACCCAAAAATGATTTTTGTTTTTTTTAATAAAAAAAGTAAATAAACCCTTTTAAAGAACTTTTTGGGTCTACGTAACCAAAAGAGGGATCGGGGGTCACATTTGACGAAGGGGAAGGCAAGGATAAAAATCCAAGGCACCCCTTCGACCTAGCCAAGGCTAGTTGCGTGACTTAAACCAATTTTTCCTAATTTTTCTACCCAAGGTATGTATCGCGTGTTGGATATGTCTATATGAATACAAAAACCTAGACCTAGGGGGACATGGGGGAAATTTCTCTTCAAAGGTTGAGTGGTGCCAATCACATTAATTGTGAAGCCCAATAATGATCCTTTTGGAGAGGTCACACCTAAACCTAAATGACGTGAAAAATGAGTGGAATGCATGCCATGTGAAAGTGTGAGTTTGTGTGAAGTGAGAAAAATGATAAAAGTAATAAGATATAAGTGAAGGTGTGCGAATGTAGATGAAAGTACTCGTGTGCGAGTGAAGATAAAAATGCTCGTGTGCAAGTGAAGATAAAAAAGTGTTCGTGTGCAAGTGGAGATAAAAGAGTGTTCGTGTGCAGGTGAAAGTGATAAAAAGGTGCATGTGTGCAAATGAGACAAAAGTGAAAGTGTGATGATAGAGTGGATTGAGAATGCATGAGCCTAGGGAATGCAAGCAAGACGGGTACGGGGAGACCTAAATCGTGACTTGATTTTTCCTTTGATAGAGGGAATATAAGCGTGCTAAGGCTTAGAAAAGCCACACTCGTCTATATCCCATATTTAAGGGGACTCTCACGCAAATGTACCCTAACTAGCATGAGATGCAAAAAATCCTAAAATGAGGGAAAAGGGGCTCGAGGAGCATGCCAAATGATAAAACTAAGAAAAATGCATGACATGTAGTGAACATGCAAATATGCACTAACAAAAAGGGATGGCCTAATGAGCCACAACTAGCATTGGACTAGTGTGGTGACGTACATTCATCCATTCCATTCATTCATGGTTATGAAAGCAAGTAGACATGCCAAAACGCTCGTAAACACGTAGCACGTAGCACTTAGCATGCTCGACTAGATGCAAGAGCCTAATAAAGCAATTAAACATGTAGCAACAAAACAAGCAACCAAGGGGAAGGGGAAGTGGACCAGATGCTCTCCGAGCACTATCTATTACAAGCCAAGAGGTGTACACATACCCCATAAAAGCATAAAGGGGAAGGGGAAATGGACCAGATGCTCTCCGAGCACTATCTATTACAAGCCAAGAGGTGTACACATACCCCATAAAACTTAAATGAAAGTAAAAGTAAGTAAATGCATGCAAGGAGGTAAGGAAAGCGAAGTAGACAGGCATGTTCACATAACACGTAGGAGCATGTAAGGTCAAATGTAGTGCAAATGAGGGATAGAGTGTACCTCCCTTGAATTGACGCCCCAACGAAGTGAAATTATTCAATTACCCTCCAAAATAATAAAAAGGTCAAGGCACCACTTTATTTAAGAAGAAATAAAAGAAATGGGCAAAACAAAGCTCACTTAGCCATAAAGTCCCTAAAGTCATAACTTAAGTGCAATTTAAGCGAAGCAAGGTGGCTAATTGGAATCGAACAAACAATGAAATTGCAAAAGTTAAAACTACCAAGGACCAAGTTGAAGACATTATTCAATTAGTTGGGTCAAAGTAGCATTAGTTAGAAACCAAGGGGTCAAAGTGCAATTTTCAGAATTATTTTGCATGCATGCAGACTAACGTAAGATAACATTCTTCAACAAGAAACAAGTAATTACTGCACTTTCTGTTTGCAAATTCATGTCCCCAGGCAACTTTTGATCAAACTTTCTCAAACAAAACCAAAACCCTTTCCTGAACCACCAAGTACATAACTTCAACATCTAAAAATAGACTAAAACAAAAAACTTGGCAAGTGATTATATAAGTGCTGGAAAATTTTCATGCGCAAACCTCTTTCAATTTCGGCAAAACAGAAAATCTGCCCATAACTTTCTTTCAAAATAAAAAAAAAGCAGGTTTCGAACATAAACTTGGGACTTCAGCACACCTTCTTTAACCAAACCTTTCACCTAAACACTTCTCCAAAAAAAAAATTCAAATAACAAACAGACTAAGTAATTTAAACATTCAAAAGATTTCAGCATGCCGAATGTAAAGCCTGCTGCATTTCTGGTTGCTAAATATCTGCCAAAACCTCTCATCAATTACCCAAACAGCTCAAACAAATTCCCAGCTCAATATTGATTAGTTTCCATAAGACCGACATCACATACAGCAGCTAATCATGCTAAACGAAAAAAGTCAAAACAGAGAAAAGCCACAATCTCAAATTTGTTGCCGCAATTCTGCAGCTTATATCGTGCAACTGTGTCCGTGCAGGAAATCTAATCAGACTTGCAATATCACCACCCTCAAACTCACATAACCTTCATTCATCGATCAACTAAACTGATCTAGGCAAAGAAAGTAAGAAAGAACAAGGCGTATGACCAGAAAATTTTGACAGCTTTTTGCACAAGGAGCTTCGCAACAAAATATGTAGTTTTCAAAGAACTTATTTGATTACTTGCTGGTTTCTGGTGCTGCGACTCTTTGTGTTTTCCCCCCCCAAAAATCCAGAAGCAAAAGATGCAAACTTTGGCTATTTTCAGCAGCTTTTATCCGATGTAATAAACCCAATGAATCAACAAACCCACAAAACTCTAGAGTTCAAACTCACTGCCTAACAAAATTTGGAGATACACACTCCGCAGGCCAGATTGAAGCAGGTAGAGACAACGACAAAAAATAACAAAACAGAAAACCAAAGGCAAGATTCCAACTCAGTCACGAAAGAACTTGGAAAGGCTAAGGAAACCAGTTTTAGGAAGATACCTGAAATTCTTTCTTTTTTGATTGATGGAGAGAAAGTGAAAGCTTCGGTCTTTCCTCTTGCTCTGGTGGTTTCCTTTGCTGGTTTTTTGGTTTTCCGTCGTCACTGGGATGCTCTGCTTCCTTTGTCCGACCGTCCTCTTCTCTGATTTGTTCAACCGTCACCTTTCCTTTGGTTTCTTTCTTCCCAGCCTTCAACCGACAAAGCTCTCTACTTTTCTTTCTTTCGTTGCCTTCTAAACCTCCCCGCTGATCCCTCACTCTTTTAGTTTTCTGGTTCACTCTTTTTCCGGCTACCCTAGCTGTTTTTTCTCTCTCTTCCCCGGCCGTCAACTACCCTCTCCCTCGCTCAGTTTTTCTGTTTGCCTCTCGATGCTCTCTCCCCCTTGCTCACCGAAAAACTCCTCCTTTGTTTTTTCTTTTTTTTCTTCTTTTGCTCGATGCCCTCTCCCCTATTGCGGCTGCTGCTGCATCTTCTATTTATATGGGGCCACCCCAACCCTAAAACTCCCATTGTCTCCTCTAAAATTGCAGCCAAGGGCTGCCCGAGCCCTTACTTGCAAGCTGCGTAAAAACGCAGCTTGCCATCGCGTATTCCTTTTTTTTTTTTTTTTTTTTTTTTTTTAAAGTAATTAAAATTGATAATAGTAAAAAATAAAAACAATTTAATTAACATTGGATGAAAAATAAACTAGAAACAAGAAAGTGCAAATTCCAATTCATCATCTTTTCATTTTCCATTTTTCCTTTTTTTCTTTAAATAATGAAACTAAATCCTAAACAACTAAAACATATTTTTTTGAACACTTTTCTTTTTCCTTTGAGAAATTCTAGCTAAAAATGGATAAAATAACTAAAACTAAAAGTAAATACAAATAAAAATAGAACAAATAAAAATGAATAGTAAATAAATAAATAAATAATAAAACACCAAAAATTTGGTGTCTACAGTTTGCCCCTCTTTGTCTGAGTTTTGAAAAAACTTGAGACAAAGAAGTAGACACCAAATACTTACCTGTGTTATTCGGTTACCCCTTTTCGGAGGACTGACCTAACAAGGAATTTCAGACATGGGACTGGCCCGAACAGAATTGTAAACGGGATAGACCCGGACAGAAATTTAAATGGGATAGACCCGAACAGAAATGTAAAATTGGGATAGACCCACGGGATAGACCCGGACAGAAATTTAAAATTGGGATAGACCCACGGGATAGACCCGGACTGGAAGGATAGACCCGGAAGAAATTTTAAATTTGGGATAGACCACGGATAAGACCCGGACAGAAATTTAAACTGGATAGACCACGGGATAGACCCGGGAGAAATTAGAAACTGGGATAGACGGATAGACCGCGGCAGAAATTTAAATTTGGGATAGACCACGGGATAGACCGGACAGAAATTTAAAATTGGGATAGACCCACGGGATAGACCCGGACAGAAATTTAAATTTGGGATAGACCCACGGGATAGACCCGGACAAATTTAAAATTGGGATAGACCCGGACAGAAATTTAACTTTGGGATAGACCCACGGGATAGACCCGGACTGGAATGTAAATTTGGGATAGACCCACGGGATAGACCCGGACAGAAATTTAAAATTGGGATAGACCCACGGGATAGACCCGGACAGAAATTTAAAATTGGGATAGACCCACGGGATTTTTAAACAATGAATTGAGTTCTTACCTGAGAGTAATTCAAACTTTTGTTCCAAGAGGGAGATTTGGATCTCTATGGCTAGAACGATAGCTGATGTTGTTCCTTATGACCCAATCTTTGCCAAATTATCACTCCGTCTTTGCTTACTGGGGAGCTTTTCTGACGTCGATTCAGGTGCTAATAGAAGTGTGGTTGTTTGTGTTTGTAAATGCAATGTTCCTGCAAGACAAGAAGAAATAATGGACTTGCCACCATCATTCGATTCGGCTTGCCTTGAGAATCGTGTAAACATGAGTCTTTTGATGCCTTTGCCAACTTTTGCTGCGACATCTGTCTTGGTTGAATTTGTAATTTTGAAACCTTTCGATTCCGGAGACCAATAAAGTGCGCATTTACCATGTCACCAAATCCATGTAGCAGCTTGTTTGCATTTTACTCACTTTAAAAGATGATTGAATCCCATATTCTTGCGCAAACCTTAGGGTTTATCATTCATCCGAATCCAATGGTAAAAGAATGATGCATGAAAAATCAATGCAAAATGATTTCCTATGTTATGCAGGAATGCCAAAGAATGTAAAACACATCCAACTATGATTAATCCTACAAAATGCCATGAATACAAGCAAATGAGGACAGATGAATTTTATAAGAATGTATTTAGAAAAGAAAATTTTTACAAAGCGACACAGTTTTGGCCAACAGATGTCATATTCAAATCTCTGGATATCTTTGTTCTGGAATTTAATATTGGCAGAAGTATGACAAAAATGAGAAGAAATCCAAATGAACCAAGTCACCAGCTGTTCCTCCTCGTGCTTGCTCGTTGCAAAAAACTTGCCTTGGCGCCCTTTCGGGTTTTCACCAAGGTTGCCCCCACCCTTTTTGTTTTTGTTTCGTTTTGTTTCGTTTGTTTTTTTGTTTTTTTGATTTTTTTGATTTTTTTGTCTTTTTGTTTTTTTAAGGTGCCCTTTCGGGCTTTCACCTAAGTAAGCAATGGAAGAGCTCGTCCATAATCGACTCAGAAATGTAAGTTGAAGATTGCTGGCATCAGCAAAATGCACTTCCCTTGTAAGATTAGGCGAAGGCATTATGGACATCACTTGCCAGTTGATTAGCAAACTTTCCAATAGAAATACAACAAGTGACGAAAGCCAGGACTTTGGGCTTTTGTAATGAGGTCAGGTGGGGTGTTTTCAAGAAAAGTTGAGGCTTGAAAGCAAATTTGATGAGAGGTGTGAAATAACCTGAGATTGCATCATTTTGAGATCATCTCCAAATTTTGAACAAAACTGAGGAAAATTTTGCCCCAGTTTGATTGGATTTTTCCCTTTGCATTTTCTTCATTGCATTCTTCTTACTTTTGCATTTTTTCAAAAACTAAATTTGCCCCAGTGTGGGGTTCTCTTTTTCTTTCTGATCATTTTTCAAAATGAATTTGCCCCAGTGTGAGGTTTTTCTTTCCTTTCCAAACATCTCTTTTCAAAATGAATTTGCCCCAGTGTGGGGTTGGCAATTCTCAGGGGCTGCCAAGCGAAAATTTGTCAATTCTGATGGCTCAAAGGGGACAAGTAGGGATAAAATGCTTTAAATGTAAAAGAAGAGGGCCTGACTTGCATTTCGCCATTTGCATGAATTTCTAAGGAAAATTTGCATGATCAAATGAAAATCTTCTTGCACATATCTGATTTGATGGGTTGAGGGAATGTTTGACCATCCATTTCCGCTAAAATGAGTGTTCCGCCAGGTAATACCTTTTGGACAACGAACGGCCCTTTCTGATTTTGAGCGAATTTGTCTCTACCTTTGTCTTGTATTGGCAAAGTTCGCTTGAGTGCTTTGTCGCCTTTCTCAGAATGTATGCTGATGAAACTCCTTGTTGTAGGCCCAGGCCATGCATTTTTGACAAACGGCATTTTTGGTTGAACTCCCATTAGAGTGCGCAAAGATAGAATTTCTACTGCTGCAAATGAGACTGCATCCAACCATCTGTGTACTTTGACACATGGTCAAACCATTAATCATCTCCTTTCCTGCCTTCGTCCAAACGAATGCCGACTTATGTCTTCTTGACCTCATTCTCAGTGCCAATGTGAACAATTTCTATGGCTTCTTGGTTTGGTTCAAATTTCTCCTCATATTGTTCAAGATTTTTTTGAAAAAGAATCAAATACTTTCTCATTATCACTCTCGCTTTGAAATTTGGGTTCCAAAATTCTCAAGTCGTGAGTGAGATAGAGATTGCCATTATTGAATTCCAGAAAAGTGATATCCAAAGGGTCAAATAATTTTATCTTTGGTCATTTGAAAGAATTAACGAATTTGGAATAATAAGCAAACAAATATACAACAAACAAATGAACAAGCAATATGACCGAAATATAAACAAACGAATAAACAAAATAACCTGACAAGAATGACTTGTGCATTTTCATAAAACCTTTGATTGAAAGCAAATGAAATAAAACTTAAAAAAATATTTACATGCGCAAATTTTAGTCAAAAGTAAAGATGTTTTCATTACAGATGCAAAAGTTTTTTCCTCATGAATTCGCATGAATGACAAACCCCTTTAGGTTTACCGAAACTCCTTCTGAATGGGTAGAAATTCGGCTGTCCAATTGGAAATTGATCCCTCAGGGATATCGGGAAATTCTGCATCATTTCCAAACACTTCAGCCTCACTTGATGAGTTTTTAGCAGGCTCCTTAAATTCCGTATGGTCCATAATAACCCCAATGGTGTTATCGTATTCTGGCAGGGGGTTCTTATCCACATTTGGCGCTTGTGCCTCTTTTCTTCTAATTACAATCTCTCCAGCTTCAATCATATCTTGAATTTTATGCTTGAGTGCTTTACACTCAGCAATCGGATGGCCGGGTGCCCCTGAATGATAAGCACAGACAACTTGTGGGTTATACCCAACGGGTATGCCATACGGATAGGTTGGAGGGGGAATGACACCTATTTTCCCGGCAGCCTTCAATTGGTCATATAATTGATCCAAAGGCCTGTCGAGATTGGTGAACGTGCGGTTACGTCCTGGGTTGTTGGCTTTAGGGAGTTGAGGATAGTTGTAAACGGGTCTGTTTGGCGGAGGCATTCTTGGATTGAATGGAGGCCGATGACGATTTTGGTGAGGATTTGGTTGAGAAATTTGAAAAGGAGCTAAAGGTGGGTTAGGATAGCTTGGGCGAGGTCGAGGATAATTGGTGTTGGTGTGATAAACAGGATGAATGTTCGAATAGTAAGGGGAAGGGTTGGAGTAGGTAGGGTATTGTCGAGGTCTGGGCTTTGAGACAGGGTTTCGATCCCAGGCAAAAGCGATTTCCCCCTCTTTCTTTTGGAATTGCTTCTTCCCATTACTACCTTGGCTTTGCAAAGCATCCAACTGCGATTTGAGGGCAGACACATTAACAATCTTTCCAGCCTTCACGAAATCATCAAATTCCTCAAGCTTATTAACAATTGCGGCAAATGAGCATCCAGTCATGCGAAAAATTTCTTCAAAGTACGGCGGATCATGTGCCTTAATGAAAGTGCGTATGATTTCGTCCTCCGTCATTGGTGGCTCGACTTTTGCAGCTATCTTCCTCCACCTCTTGGCATAAGTCTTGTGGTCCTCAGAGGGTTTTCTTTTTGTTCCTTCCAACGTGGTTCGCGTCGGAGCCAGCTCGCAATTGTACTCGTATTGCCTTACAAAAGCGTTGGACAAATCAAGCCAGGTCTTCGCTTCTTCGGGTTTCAGCTTGGAGTACCAGTCGAGTGCATCCCCCTCCAGACTTTCTGGGAATAGCCTCAAAGGCAGATTTTCATCATCTGTTGGCCTACCCAACTTGTTGGCGAACAATCTGAGGTGTGTCTTGGGATTGCCCGTTCCATCATACTTGCTGAATTTCGGGGTTTTGAACCCTTCTGGCAATTGTACATTTGGGAAAAGGCAAAGTTCATCGTAATCCAGAACTCCTTGCTTGTTCAACCCCTGATTCTTTCTTATAAACTCATCAAAACGGTCAAGGCGTTTGAGCAGCCTTATATCAACGGGAGCGGAAGAGTCCCCAATTTCTGCCTTGGTTTGAACAATATGGTCTGGTAGGAATGGCTCAGCAACAGGGTGATAAAAGGTATGTGGCTCAGGTGGTATATTCGAAGTGATTTGGGGTTGTGGGCCTTGCATGTGAGTAAGAAAAAATGAAGGATGAGGAGGGTAAGTGTATGGCAAATTTGTGGTGGGATAGGTGAAAGTTCCTTCGGGTGGAATGATGAAGGGTGGAGTAAAAGTAGTTTGGATCGTGGGCATGACCAATGGCTCTGGCCCCGATTGACTGATGAGTACAGGCTCAGGTTGAACTCCGCTACTGATAAGCTCATCGATTAATTTCTTTTGGGCGGCCATTTCAGATGCCATCTCACCAAACTTCGCAAGCATCTCAGTCAGTTGGACCCCTAAACTCGCGGTCTCAGGTTGGGCAGTTGTAGCAGACCTATCTGACGGTTCCGGCTGTGAACTCATGTTTACACGCCTCCTCTGGGCTTGACTACGGGATCGCGTTATGATGGGGCTTCGACGAGAAGCTATGTTTAAATTTACCTGAAAATTTTGGAAAGATTGCCTTTAGATTTAGCCCTTGCTTAGATATTCCAATAAAAATAAAGAAAAGGAAAAGAAAAAGGCAAGAGTTAGTAACTATCCAAAAAATTCGGATGCATGTCCTATTGGGGAGCCCTTTTTATGCCAAGGGTAGGCCTAGCATGAAAATGCGATCCTCTAGGGTAAGCACTATACCATACCTGACGGATCTGATCAACTCATTGAGTGAAAAATAATTTGAAAAATTTGGCCATTGGAGTGACGAGAGATTTGTCAAAATGAGGACAACGTCCGAATAGATGGATCACTTTTGATCGGTACAAGATTTTGCAAAAACGCACGGGTTTGACCTTGACGAACTTCCTATCAAAAAGATTGGAATTCGTTGATAAAATTTCTCAGTGAATTACGGGTCAAAACCCTAATTGACCAAGTGATTGGATGCAATGGACGGTTTTTTCAAAATTGACTAGATTTCCCAATTTGGAATTTGACAATGAAACCCTAATAGGGCAAATGGGTTGAATGAAATTGACAATTTATTTAAAATCGACCAAATTACCCTAAAAAGGGAAACAGGTCAAATGAATTGAATGAAATTTATCCCAAATTAATCAGATCACCCTAAAAAGGGTAAATTGATCAAACAGATTGAACGAAACTTGATTTATTCAAAATCGGCTCGGTTGCCCTAAAAATGGGTCACTTGGCCAAATGAATGAAATTGAATTTGATTTATTTTAAAAATCGGCCGAATGACCCTAAAAAGGGTAAATTGGTCAAAAGACCCTAAAAAGGGTAATTTGGTCAATTGAATTGATAATTTATTCAAAAGCGACCGAATGACCCTAAAAAGGGTACACTGGTCAAAAGACCCTAAAAAGGGTAAATTGGTCAAATAAATTGACGATTTATTCAAAATCGACCGAATGACCCTAAAAAGGGTAAATTGGTCAAATGATTTGATGATTTATTCAAAATCGACCGAATGACCCTAAAAAGGGTAAATTGGTCAAATGATTTGGATGAAATGAATTTACTCAAAAATGATTAGATTGTACTAAAATTGAATGAATTGAGAAAAAAATGGATTGGATAAGATGGATGATTTGTTCAAAAAACGATTGAATTATTCGCCCACTGGGTGGTTTCAAGAAATCATTACAATGCCTTGGTCCATGAGCTTCTAAAATCAAAATTTGGCCTCTATATTTATCGTCTCAACAATGAGGAATCATTTGTGAATTTTCTTCGAATTAATGTCCTTTTACGCAAGGGAATTTTACCAATTTTGAGAAAATGGCCAAAAAGTGATTATTAGATGCTCATATTCCAAAAATTGCTTCATGAAAATGATCGGATCTTACCTTACCTTGTGCACTACCCCTTCGGATGGTACGAGAAAGGTAAACGTGCAAGTCTCATTTGGATTATATATCCGAGACATGGGGTGGTTTATTCCTAACACGGGATCCCCTAAATGGCATTCCCTTTCTAGGGTTTATGCATGATGCCATTTTATTAAAGCAGTAAAACATGCATTTTGAAATGAAATCATGATCTAAAAGGACCTTTTATACGCCAAGGTAGGCCTAGAATGATATGCAATTACTAATCTATGAATGCAACACACCAAAATATTTAAACGTGCAATAACCTATCTATAAGGGTAGGTTCTAAAAGGAGGTCGTACCAGACCTCTTATTTGCTAGAGTTTGTGAATGCAATGGGGACACAAAACCAAGAAAAGTTAGCTCAGCCAGATAAATGCACATAACACATTGCAGCAACGAAATAAATACAAAGAAATAAAGCAATAAAAAGGAGAAAGGGGTTGGACCCCTCCCCTCGTGAATCGTGTCCCTAATAGGGTAAGGTAGACTCTACCCTAGGCAAGCTATCATGGATGCATGAGGTTGGGGTTCGCTAATGCATCTAGACTCGATAAGCTCAGGTCCCCGAGCCTTCAGACTTAGAAATCAAGGGTCATCAATCCCAAGATTCTTTGTCGGTGGCTCGAGCGATTCCCCAAACACCGCTACGCACACATCGTGTCACGGCTACGTGTTTGAGTGAATCTATCAAAACCTCAATCTTCGACCAAAAGCTAAAGGCTATCAACCAATAGCTTTAAGCGGAAGATTGAGTGACCCATTGGAACATGCTACACACACATCGTGTCGTGATCACATGCCCAAGTGAGTCACCTAATCCTAATAGGGTGGAGTGGCGTGACAAGCCACTAAAGAAAAATAAAAGGGATAAAAGAAGTAAAGCGTATGCTCGTATGCTAGTGCTCGTTTGGAGGGGAAGGGTCAAGAACCAACGCGAGGCTCTAGGGTGACCCATACCTCCCAAATGCAATGCAAGCGCGAGATAACAAGTAAACATTCATTCAAACATACAATCGTGAGTCGAGGGATTGGTTTGATTACGTACATAAGACAAAAGGTCCTAAAAATGAAAAATGCAATCCTAATATCCACATGCAATGCATAAAAAGGGTAGAAAAAGGAAACGAATGGTTAAGTCAAAATGCTTGGACCCACTTAGGAAGTCCCCAGTGGAGTCGCCAACTGTCGCGCCCCACTTTTTGAATAAATGATGTGAGTGGTGTGTGGTGTGAGTGTGTGTGTGATATACATGTGAACGTGTGCGAAATGAAAAGTAAAAGGCCATGGGACTTAAGAATGCGACGATTTGGCCAAGTGAAGTTCAAAAAGGGTTTTTTTAATGAAAATGGAGTCGCCACTTGGTATCGAGTTAGGGTGTACCAAGTCACCCAAAAATGATTTTTTGTTTTTGAATGAAAAAAAGTAAATAAACCCTTTTAAAGAACTTTTTGGGTCTACGTAACCAAAAGAGGGATCGGGGGTCACATTTGACGAAGGGGAAGGCAAGGATAAAAATCCAAGGCACCCCTTCGACCTAGCCAAGGCTAGTTGCGTGACTTAAACCAATTTTTCCTAATTTTTCTACCCAAGGTATGTATCGCGTGTTGGATATGTCTATATGAATACAAAAACCTAGACCTAGGGGGACATGGGGGAAATTTCTCTTCAAAGGTTGAGTGGTGCCAATCACATTAATTGTGAAGCCCAATAATGATCCTTTTGGAGAGGTCACACCTAAACCTAAATGACGTGAAAAATGAGTGGAATGCATGCCATGTGAAAGTGTGAGTTTGTGTGAAGTGAGAAAAATGATAAAAGTAATAAGATATAAGTGAAGGTGTGCGAATGTAGATGAAAGTACTCGTGTGCGAGTGAAGATAAAAATGCTCGTGTGCAAGTGAAGATAAAAAAGTGTTCGTGTGCAAGTGGAGATAAAAGAGTGTTCGTGTGCAGGTGAAAGTGATAAAAAGGTGCATGTGTGCAAATGAGACAAAAGTGAAAGTGTGATGATAGAGTGGATTGAGAATGCATGAGCCTAGGGAATGCAAGCAAGACGGGTACGGGGAGACCTAAATCGTGACTTGATTTTTCCTTTGATAGAGGGAATATAAGCGTGCTAAGGCTTAGAAAAGCCACACTCGTCTATATCCCATATTTAAGGGGACTCTCACGCAAATGTACCCTAACTAGCATGAGATGCAAAAAATCCTAAAATGAGGGAAAAGGGGCTCGAGGAGCATGCCAAATGATAAAACTAAGAAAAATGCATGACATGTAGTGAACATGCAAATATGCACTAACAAAAAGGGATGGCCTAATGAGCCACAACTAGCATTGGACTAGTGTGGTGACGTACATTCATCCATTCCATTCATTCATGGTTATGAAAGCAAGTAGACATGCCAAAACGCTCGTAAACACGTAGCACGTAGCACTTAGCATGCTCGACTAGATGCAAGAGCCTACTAAAGCAATTTAACATGTAACAACAAAAACAAGCAACCAAGGGGAAAGGGAAATGGACCAGATGCTCTCCGAGCACTATCTATTACAAGCCAAGAGGTGTACACATACCCCATAAAAGCATAAAGGGGAAGGGGAAATGGACCAGATGCTCTCCGAGCACTATCTATTACAAGCCAAGAGGTGTACACATACCCCATAAAACTTAAATGAAAGTAAAAGTAAGTAAATGCATGCAAGGAGGTAAGGAAAGCGAAGTAGACAGGCATGTTCACATAACACGTAGGAGCATGTAAGGTCAAATGTAGTGCAAATGAGGGATAGAGTGTACCTCCCTTGAATTGACGCCCCAACGAAGTGAAATTATTCAATTACCCTCCAAAATAATAAAAAGGTCAAGGCACCACTTTATTTAAGAAGAAATAAAAGAAATGGGCAAAACAAAGCTCACTTAGCCATAAAGTCCCTAAAGTCATAACTTAAGTGCAATTTAAGCGAAGCAAGGTGGCTAATTGGAATCGAACAAACAATGAAATTGCAAAAGTTAAAACTACCAAGGACCAAGTTGAAGACATTATTCAATTAGTTGGGTCAAAGTAGCATTAGTTAGAAACCAAGGGGTCAAAGTGCAATTTTCAGAATTATTTTGCATGCATGCAGACTAACGTAAGATAACATTCTTCAACAAGAAACAAGTAATTACTGCACTTTCTGTTTGCAAATTCATGTCCCCAGGCAACTTTTGATCAAACTTTCTCAAACAAAACCAAAACCCTTTCCTGAACCACCAAGTACATAACTTCAACATCTAAAAATAGACTAAAACAAAAAACTTGGCAAGTGATTATATAAGTGCTGGAAAATTTTCATGCGCAAACCTCTTTCAATTTCGGCAAAACAGAAAATCTGCCCATAACTTTCTTTCAAAATAAAAAAAAAAACAGGTTTCGAACATAAACTTGGGACTTCAGCACACCTTCTTTAACCAAACCTTTCACCTAAACACTTCTCCAAAAAAAAAATTCAAATAACAAACAGACTAAGTAATTTAAACATTCAAAAGATTTCAGCATGCCGAATGTAAAGCCTGCTGCATTTCTGGTTGCTAAATATCTACCAAAACCTCTCATCAATTACCCAAACAGCTCAAACAAATTCCCAGCTCAATATTGATTAGTTTCCATAAGACCGACATCACATACAGCAGCTAATCATGCTAAACGAAAAAAGTCAAAACAGAGAAAAGCCACAATCTCAAATTTGTTGCCGCAATTCTGCAGCTTATATCGTGCAACTGTGTCCGTGCAGGAAATCTAATCAGACTTGCAATATCACCACCCTCAAACTCACATAACCTTCATTCATCGATCAACTAAACTGATCTAGGCAAAGAAAGTAAGAAAGAACAAGGCGTATGACCAGAAAATTTTGACAGCTTTTTGCACAAGGAGCTTCGCAACAAAATATGTAGTTTTCAAAGAACTTATTTGATTACTTGCTGGTTTCTGGTGCTGCGACTCTTTGTGTTTTCCCCCCCCAAAAATCCAGAAGCAAAAGATGCAAACTTTGGCTATTTTCAGCAGCTTTTATCCGATGTAATAAACCCAATGAATCAACAAACCCACAAAACTCTAGAGTTCAAACTCACTGCCTAACAAAATTTGGAGATACACACTCCGCAGGCCAGATTGAAGCAGGTAGAGACAACGACAAAAAATAACAAAACAGAAAACCAAAGGCAAGATTCCAACTCAGTCACGAAAGAACTTGGAAAGGCTAAGGAAACCAGTTTTAGGAAGATACCTGAAATTCTTTCTTTTTTGATTGATGGAGAGAAAGTGAAAGCTTCGGTCTTTCCTCTTGCTCTGGTGGTTTCCTTTGCTGGTTTTTTGGTTTTCCGTCGTCACTGGGATGCTCTGCTTCCTTTGTCCGACCGTCCTCTTCTCTGATTTGTTCAACCGTCACCTTTCCTTTGGTTTCTTTCTTCCCAGCCTTCAACCGACAAAGCTCTCTACTTTTCTTTCTTTCGTTGCCTTCTAAACCTCCCCGCTGATCCCTCACTCTTTTAGTTTTCTGGTTCACTCTTTTTCCGGCTACCCTAGCTGTTTTTTCTCTCTCTTCCCCGGCCGTCAACTACCCTCTCCCTCGCTCAGTTTTTCTGTTTGCCTCTCGATGCTCTCTCCCCCTTGCTCACCGAAAAACTCCTCCTTTGTTTTTTCTTTTTTTTCTTCTTTTGCTCGATGCCCTCTCCCCCTTGCTCACCGAAAAACTCCTCCTTTGTTTTTTCTTTTTTTTCTTCTTTTGCTCGATGCCCTCTCCCCTATTGCGGCTGCTGCTGCATCTTCTATTTATATGGGGCCACCCCAACCCTAAAACTCCCATTGTCTCCTCTAAAATTGCAGCCAAGGGCTGCCCGAGCCCTTACTTGCAAGCTGCGTAAAAACGCAGCTTGCCATCGCGTATTCCTTTTTTTTTTTTTTTTTTTTAAAGTAATTAAAATTGATAATAGTAAAAATAAATAACAAAAACAATTTAATTAACATTGGATGAAAAATAAACTAGAAACAAGAAAGTGCAAATTCCAATTCATCATCTTTTCATTTTTCCATTTTTCCTTTTTCCTTTAAATAATGAAACTAAATCCTAAACAACTAAAACATATTTTTTGAACACTTTTCTTTTTCCTTTAGAAATTCTAGCTAAAAAATGGATAAAATAACTAAAACTAAAAGTAAATACAAATAAAAATAGAACAAATAAAAACGAATAGTAAATAAATAAATAATAAAACACCAAAAATTTGGTGTCTACACCTTGTATTAAACTATGAAAGCAAACTTAAAACAGTCCAACAATCACAAAGGAAGGTGGAAAGTTCTTAAAGGAGTAATTTGGTTGAAACAGAAATTTTCCAGTTTAGAGTGACACTACTTTGAAAAATCGTATCTCGAGTTTCATAAGTCCAAAAACAGAAAAATTTATACCATTGGAAACTAAATTCAGAGTACTAAAAGTTCTCAGAAGATACTTTTCTATGATTCTAACTAGAAAGCATTCATAATTCCGCTCAAAGTTTCAGTTCCAAGAAGACAGGTTTGAACCAGTCTTGGTTTTTCAGCAAACTTTGGAAATTCGGCATAATTCACAGAAAGTGAATCAGCCTTTGAAATTCATAACACAATATGAGTTCTAAACAAGGTTTCAAACACAATCAACAGAACTAATTTGGAGTTTCGAGTATTGAGATACATCAGTTCAAAGTTGGTCACGCTTTGCAAACTGTTCAGTCATTTTCTAGATTTGAAAAGCTATCTTTGAAGTATCATTTAGCTATCGAAATGGAATTAAAAATATACCAAATTTGGTACACTAAATCTTCCATATGTGAAATATATCTCTACCAAATTTTATACAGAAACTCACGTGCAAAGATAGTTAACAAAATAGTCAAAGTTTGGGAAAATTTCAAAGTAAATCTGTCGTCCATGGTTCTCTTTCCTTTTCAAACATTTTGCCCCACACAATCAACCTCAATTAGCTCAAATGTTGAAAATAAGGTTCCATAAACATCCAATAAGCAATTTAGAGGCAATTGACATCAAAGTTTTTTAAACAAAACATTCCAAAACAAGTTTGACCATTCGGCCAGCAAGAGGGAAGAAACTTTCCAGTTTCCAGTTTTACTGCAATGTAAAAATCAGGCCATATATCACTCTATACAAACTCAAATTAAGAATGGTTGGTGGCGTTGGAAACTAGGTTCCAAAAGATACATTTCATCAGAAGAAATCATTTCCAAAATCAGTTCACAAGTAGTTCAAATTCAAGCCACAAGTTACAGCTTCTCATTTCCATTCGAATAAATAGGTTGAACAGAACAGCCGACTTTATCAGTTTACTACAGTTCACACAAAACGAACTAGATAGTGATTTTTATACCATTTTAAAGCTAAGAATGTCTAGTTTCAAATGCCACAAATGGCACTCGATTTTGACTTTTGTACAAAGTGTTATGTTCAATCAAAGATATACTGTTTAGGCCTTCAGATGACCATTTCCAGATTTCTTGCAGTTTCGAAATTTCTAGTTTTGCTCAACCAAATCAAATGATTTTTGGTAGAAACTTTCTACACACAATATAAAATATATATCAACCAATTTCACAGCCAAACAACCAACAAAAATTCAAAATTCAAGCAAGAACAACAACAGAGCAGATTCGGCCATCTTGCTTCCTCTCACGGTTTTCTCTCTTTCTTTTTCCTCTTCTAGTTTCTTTCATTAAAACTCATCACAAACACACCACAGACATAAACATCATGGCAGCCCTCATATAACCAAGGTGGGAGTTCATAGAGCCCACTTCAACCAACCAAATTCAAGCAACAACAACAATAAGGAAGCTACAAGCTTCAAAACCATGAAATGAAACAAGAAAGTAAAAGCTTTGGTGGAGGTGTTTATACCTTCAAAACTCAAGATGAAACTCTATAATTTTGTTGTGAGAAACTCCTTAAAACAGCCCCTAACTAGCCAGCCCTCTCTTCCCTTCAAGCTAGAGTGGTACTCCAAGTTGTGAGTAATTTGGTGAAGGTTTGGTGAGTGATTTGAAGCTAAACAATGGAGTTTTTTTCTTCTTCCTTTTCTTGTCTCTTGGTCTGGCCGAAAATTGAGGGAGTGAGGAGAGAGAGATGAGGGTATTTGTGTGATGGAAATGTGACAGCCCCACTTTCCCCTTAGGCGAACCAGAGGGTTCAGCGGGACCGCCTGCCCAACTCTCGCCGGGACTCAGTCGTTCACTCACACAAATCAGAAATAGAACCACAAGAAAGAGCAAAATGAGGATCCAAAACTTAAAACAAAACTTATATACATTGCTATCTCAGAAAGAAGTACAACCGTCGAGAATACAAAAGTTCTCAAGTCACCATACAACCAGCCCGTGCCAAGCACTAGGGCGAGAACCAAAACCAAAACCAAAACTAGACCTAGCCAGTCGATACAGAGCTCTCGCCCCTGCTCGCCTTCCCCTGTTAAGGAAAACAAAACTAAAGGGATGAGCTAAAAGCTCAGTGAGGTTCCGAACATGGGATCAAGCCATAAATCAAACAATAAGTCAAGAAATATTTACAACATTTACAATAAGTCACACATGAAAAGGATACGTTCGTTCATTCGTTCGTTCATTCGTTCGTTCTCCTGTCATTCCCCTTATTCCTTCATTCGTTTGCAAATACATTTTTCATTTATCAATAAAACCCTCGTTCGTTCGTTCGTTCATTTCATTCAACCCTTCCTGGACATTGGTCAGGCTCCACCAACCTCCACCAACCTACAAGGTAATACTCGAGTATACCAAACGTTCACCCAGGTCACTAAATCGCCCGACCGAGTCCGCTTCTGGCTCGAGTCGATCGGTAACAAGGAGCAGGGCCCAGTTCAGCCAAAAGGCTTACATTCATGCACAAGTAACGTTCCAATCATTCAATCTTTGAAAATTTCACATTTATTTAGGTCGGGTGCGATAAAGTACACACCCGCCTAGAAAACTCGTTTTGGAAATCATTGAAAGCACTTAACACGTTATCAAACAATAATACGAGTCATGAAGTCAAGAAAATATAGCAAACAAGGAACACTCACCGAATTATGCAAAATAACGTCCAAAATGTCCTATCGGATCTTACCCTCGGTCACTGAGAAAACCTATGATTCGACGAGAAAGAATATTACAATTCATCTAGCAAAACAAGTAAGTGGAATCAAGGAACTCAACTAGTTACGAGTAAAACGGATAAAGGTGACTTTAAAGTGAAAATAAAGCCATTTGGATCTGTGGAGGGAAACAACTAGGGTGTCATAAACCAAACTCAAAGGGTTATAACAGTTCCAATGGAAAATACTTGAATCAAAGTCAAGTCGGATTCCAACTAGATAGGCTCAGAAATATTATTTTTCGGAATCGTTTATGTGGTTCAAAATCAATATACATTCAAGTAAGCATAATAAGACTCGATTACAAGTCACAAACCAAATCCACCTACTACCAAAACAAGCCTTCACTAGCACGTATAAGTACTAAAATAAACTAGGGAAAGTCCAAAAATGAAGGTTAAACCTTAAAACCTAAAAATAGTTTTGACGTCAATTAGCGTATTGGCCACAACCGGCACTACGATTATCGGATGGAGGTGAAAGATACACCGTTTCGAAGCTAACAGAAAGGGCTACAATGTTGAAGAAGGCCACTCAGTCCAGTTTGTACTGAAACTAGGTCAAAATTGAAATATACGAAACCAGAATCTCACAAACAGGTTGGCTAACCGCACAATTGTGAAACAGCAACAACTCAGGCTACTGAAGTCCGATTGAAGTGTATCTTATGGTGTTTCGAAGCTAAAACACAACCCTACATTTATTATAAAGACCTCCAAGGCCAAATCATGCATTTTCATGATCAAAAATGGAAAACTACACGAAAACAGCATTCTGGGCGCGAAACAGGTTTCATGGACAGTCAAGGGTATTTCGGTCGTTTCACATGCTACAGTGGTCTGATCAAGTTGAAATGTTTTAGGAAACTATTTTATACTATTGGCTACAACTTTCATGTTTTGGTAAAAATCTAATTCGGTAAGGATCATGGTGAAAAGTCACGGTCAGATTGGGTGAAATGACAACCCTGTTCGCTGAACTCCTACCTAGACCAGTCTGGGTATTTCCATCTTATCTCAGGTTACCGAGCTCGGATTGGGCTGAAAATTTATAGGAAACTAGAAAACATCATTATCTACAACTTTCATGTTTTGTACTAAGGCCAATTCGGCCACTAACCTGGTCGAACAGAAACGGGCAGAACAGGGTTAGTGAAACCCTAATCTGGAATCTTTGCCCCAAACCAGAATTTTTGTACAATCTATCACATCCAGCATATCTCAACTTCATTTTACACTATAACTAACCAACAATCCATGACTAACCAACACCAAACATATGAAATCAGAAAATCAAGCATAAAATACAAATTCATCAATCTCCACCAAAAATCATAAAATCTTCCACTAAAACATCTCTTTAGCCATCACAAGTCATGAATTCACCATTATTGAAAACAAACAATGGATATTTACACACCATACCTTGATAACTCACAAAAGGTAGTAGCTTAGGTCTCTTGCTTCCAAAACAACTCCACCAACTTCCTCAATCCTACCTAGCTAGAGGTTTTTATGGAATAATCTCAAGATTAATCGGTTGGATTGCAAGATTTAGGCAAGATTAAAAGCAAAAGGTTGAGAGTTTTCTTTTCTTGTCTTCTTGAGAGAGAGAGAGTCGGCCAAAGGCTTGCAAAATTGGGTGATTTTTGGGTCAAAATTGGGTATTAGTAAAGGTAAGAAATAATGGTCAAAGTCCAAGCTCGAATGAAAAAGTGACACGTGGCACCTTGTAAGTTTAACACTTATCCTTTTGTCTCTCCATCATTAACCATCTAAGCAACCTCTAATTATCTCTTAACATCTAGCAAATTAATCCCAGTACACAAAACTTAACCTAATTGGCCCAATTTTACCGAACTTACTGCACTAGCGGGTCCCACGCCCGGTATACGCTCCAAAAATCTCATGAACTAAATTATACTAAACAAATAATTTAAAAACCCTATTTGTTCATAAAAATTATCTAGAAAATTTTCCTAATAAAGAAAAGGCATAAGAAGCGTGCAAATAAATAAAATAAAGCCTAGAAAATAAGAAATTTTACGGGTTCTCACAGGAAACTTGTAGGGAAAGAATGAAATAATAGCTTTAAGTTTGGTGCAAAAAGTCAATCCTTCAATAGTGCTCAATAGGGTTTCGTACCACCGTTTTCTCTCGGGTTTGATACACTTGTGCACTAATCCTCCAAGGTACTTCCTTTAATATAGTAATTATTCACCCTTAATAGTCTAGTATTAATTTCTCAAATCTCCAATTAGTCGTACCGGCGTGACTTTTGGGAAACTATTGACGCGTGCGCGGTAAAAGCTTAATTTTAACTCACTCACATCTAATCTCTCAATTAACTTTTCTTAGTCTACTATTGATCATCTCTTAGTTCTCCAAGACTAATGTACTCTCGGATCGAATTTACCTCGAAAAACGTGTATTTCTATTTCTCGCTAAACGAGCCGTAGAAAAATTAAATTTGCTAACTAAACGTTTTAAAATTATAAAAGGGACATTTTTGCATACAAATGGACTTGAAACGGATGAAATAAATTATTTGGGGTAAACGGGTGAATAAATAATTAAATAAGCCAGTAAAATATAATAAAAAAGAAAAATTTTTTGTCCTCACACAATACTTACCGATATTCCATGTAGTCTTATAATCTCATCCAAGTATAAATTAGCTAGCTTTTCCAATGAGTACTTCATACTAATCGGCAGAAAATAAGCAGATTTAGTCAACCTATCCACTATTACTTAAACGGTGTCGTGACCTCTTTGTGTTCTTGGCAATTCCGATACAAAATCCATAGTGATATTTTCCCACTTCCACTAGGGTATCTCTAAAGGTTGCAATAGGCCAGATGGTTTCTGATGCTCGACTTTAACCTGCTGGCAAATCAAACAAGTTTGGACAAATCGAGCAATTTCTTTTTTCATGTTCTCCCACTAGTACAAACTTTTCAAGTCCTGGTACATTTTATTCCCTCCAGGATGTACCGTGTACTTAGATCGGTGTGTTTCTTCCAAGATTTCCTTCTTAAGCCCTACGTTGTGACGCCCGAAAGAAGAAGAAAAGGAAAAAATTCTGGTGAACAGTGGTTTTTGGAGAATTCGGTCGAAAATCCGACCAGTTCTTGACCGGATACCTGGCCGGATTGCCTTGGAGTTTTGAAAAAAAATTGATTTCGCCACTGCCTTGAATCCGGCCAGAAATCCAGCCGGCAATCTGGCCAGATTCCGGCCGGATTGTGACGTGGCACCTCCGCAGCCAGGTTTGACCGGCTGTTTTTTCTTCATTCTTATCTTGTTTCTTGGCTGATATTTCTTCATTTCTTTCCCTTGCTTGGCCGTGCATCATAGAGAGGAAAAGAGAGAAAAGTTCTTCATTTTCTAGCTTCAATCTTTGCTCAAATCTTGAGTTTTAACCGGTAAAATCACAAACTACTCCGTACAAGTGTACACTACGGAAAAATAAAGGCTTTGATGGAGTCTTTGGTAAAGGGAAAGCACTAAGCTACCTTGTTTCTTGTGGTTATAAGGTAAGTTGCTCAGAAATTCCCTCTTTGTTCTTAATAATGGTGAATTAGTGGTTTGTAGAGGTTAGATATGCTATTTTGTGGATGATTTCATGAATTTTGACAAATTTCTGATTTTATTAGTGAATTTTTGGATTTTAGATGATAATTGTTGGTTGTTCATGGAATGACAACTTGATATGGTGTCAAATGGAGCCTTTATGTGTTAGTTGTGGTTATTTGTGAAAAATTTCAGATTTGTGCGGCAAATTTCAGTATTAGGGTTTCTAATTTGGGGCTTAATTGTGTTTAACTGTGGATCTAACAAATGGTTATATGTGAAGGGTGTTGTGACCCTAAGATAGTGTATTTACTAGCCTATGATTTGTGTGTGCTATTTTGAATGGATATTGGTGGTTATTGTAGGATGGAAATAAGAAATGTAAGGGGAAGTGCTGTCCAATCTTTGAGGACGTTTGATCGCTTTGAGTTTGGGTTAACACTTGGTAGAAATGAAAGGCTTAGACTTGAACAAGGCAATGTCTGTGATGGATGGTTCCTGAGTTGTGATTGGTGAGTGATCGCCAAGCTCTTTCCAAAGTTACTTATGAACGATTTCTTGCATTGTTTACTCGATTCCATATCATGTGTGCTTGCATGTGAGCTTATGGCATGATTTGGCTCAAATGAGTGCTTGGAAATCTTGTGCTTAGAACCAACGTTTCCCTCACTGTTTACATGTTATTTGGAGCACAAATGGCTCCTCGTTTCTGGTTAACTGTTATTTGATCTATTTGAGTGTTGGATGTTTAAGTACAATGAATTCACTGGCTCACAAGAGCAATAAACGTACATTTGATGACTGATTCATGACATCATTGAAATGAATTATTGTGAAACTTATTTGATTACTGATTTTACTGAACACTCGCTGAGCTTCTACCTCACCCCAAACATATATTTTCTCCCCACAGGGCTCGAGGCAAAAGGAAGCGCGCTTGTATTAAGTTCTTCGTGTAACTGGATGGATTATCTTCTGTACAGTTGGAGTTTTAGATTTATCTTGTGTAATAGTTAGGAATGTTTGAATGTTTGGAATTGAAACGAATGTATGTGCACATTCTACGCTTGGAAACTAGTATTTTCTTCGTTTTGATATGTATATTCATGGAGGAATTGATGTATATTTGAGATTTACATTGTATTATATTTGAGGACTGTAGTGAGTGAGTGAGTCCCGGCGAGAGCTGGATAGGCGGTCCGCCGAACCCTTTGGTTCACCTTAGGTGAGGTGGGGCTGTCACAATTGGTATCAGAGATTAGGTTTCAGATCTCTGTAGTGTATCCGGACTGTGGGATTAGTTTGGAAGTTAAGCGACTACTTATAGGGTTAAAACCCAGAGTTGCTTCGCGTAGTCTCTGTGCAAAGTGAACTTAGGCCAAGCAATGTACTGGTCCTAATGTGAAATGTGTAAAGGATTAAGTGCTCTTTTGGAGCGTAGTTGTGAATCTTGCAAGTGATAAGCGTAAGACATGACTTGGTTGCTTCCAAACGTACATCAACCGATTCTGGTACTAGCGTACGACCTAAGTTGTACAGTTTCTTAGTTTTGGATTCTTGTACTTGAGTACTCGATACTTTTCCTGAGGAAATACTTGTGAATTTGGAAGGAACGTGGTCTAGTGTATGATGATGTGTGAGTGTGAGATAAGTTGTAATGGCACAGGGTACAGCACAGAGGATTTCGTATTGTACTCGAGACTTAACTGGATGAGGAGATTGAAATGATGAATGTTATCTAGAACTTGTCCAACAAGATATTGGCTAGGGTTTTGATAGATTGTGGTGGTGGCCGGAATTATTGAGAAAACTTCTGGTTTTTGCATCCTTCTTCTAGTCTTCTTGTTTGATTAAAGTTTGCACCACCCGATTTGTAAGTGTTGGGATTTGAACTACTTGAACTGTCTGAGACCGATTAGGATGAGTTATTTGAAACTTGAACTTGTTTAGACGAGTGTGCTCTTACGTACACTGAATGGACCTGACTTGACTGAATATATGGTATCTCTTTTACGTATGAGTAAGTTGCTTGATTCGTATATGACCTGTATCTGGATTTGAATTTTGTGACTACTTGAGAATGTGAGTTGCGTGGCAGAAGCTAGGAGAGTGAATTCTTATTCGTACCTGTGCTCCATGCACTTGAAGTAATTGACCCTGCTTTTGAATTTGTATGCCTTTATGTGTGGTTGTAGACTGGCTACTACTCCTCTGTAGCGGTTGAACTGAACCTCTTTGGCGAGGCATTGTCTGTTGTGTTATCAAGCACTGCCATTCTTCTGGCGAGGCATGCCTGTTGTGTTATCAAGCACCGCTAGGGATGAACTTCTTGAACTGAACCTCTCTGGTGGGGCATTGCCTGTTGTGTTATCGAGTATCGCCATTCTTCTGGCGAGACATGCCTGTTGTGTTATCAAGCACCGCCAGGGATGAATTTCTTGAACTGAACCTCTCTGGTGGGATATTGCCTGATATATTTTCAAGCACCGCCATTCTTCTGGCAGACATGCCTGTTGTGTTATCCATCACCGCCAGGGATGAAATTCTTGAACTAAGACTCTTTGATGAAGTATAGCCATTGTGCTAACTTATTGTGTTATCAAGCACCACCAGGGATGAAATTCTTGAACTGAGACTCTTTGGTGAAATATAGCCGTTGTGCTAGCTTGTTGTGTTGTCCAGCACCGCCAGAGGTAAAAATTTTCGCCTTGAGATTAAGCCATGTCCTGAATTTTTCGAATATCTGGGACTTTATTTCCAACTCAGGGCTAGTTGTTTGAACCAAGTCCTTTTGCGTGTTCTCTTTGGGTACTTGTTTAGCTATGCGTTAGCCCGTTACTAAGTGATAAGTGGGATTAGAGTGATTCTTAGTATTTGACTGACTTTCAAGGACTATTCTGATCTGATTAGTACAAGTTAGAATGTCGAGGACGACATTCTTTTAAGGGGGTAGTTTGTGACGCTCAAAAGAAGAAGAAAAGGAAAAAATTCTGGTGAACAGTGGTTTTTTGAGAATTCGGTCGAAAATCCGGCCAGTTCTTGGCCGGATACCTGGCCGGATTGCCTTGGAGTTTTGAAAAAAAATTGATTTCGCCACTGCCTTGAATCCGGCTAGAAATCCGGCCGGCAATCCAGCCAGATTCCGGCCGGATTGTGACGTGGCATCTCCGCAGCTAGGTTTGACTGGCTGTTTTCCTTCATTTTTATCTTGTTTCTTGGCTGATATTTCTTCATTTCTTTCCCTTGCTTGGCCGTGCATCATAGAGAGGAAAAGAGAGAAAAGTTCTTCATTTTCTAGCTTCAATCTTTGCTCAAATCTTGAGTTTTAACCGGTGAAATCACAAACTACTCCGTACAAGTGTACACTAAGGAAGAATAAAGGCTTTGGTGGAGTCGTTGGTGAAGGGAAAGCACTAAGCTACCTTGTTTCTTGTGGTTATAAGGTGAGTTGCTCAGAAATTCCCTCTTTGTTCTTAATAAGGATGAATTAGTGGTTTGTAGAGGTTAGATATGTTATTTTGTGGATGATTTCATGATTTTAAGTAGAGTTTGACAAATTTCTGATTTATTAGTGAATTTTTGGATTTTAGATGATAATTGTTGGTTGGTCATGGAATGATAGCTTGATATGGTGTCAAATGGAGCCTTTGTGTGTTAGTTGTGGTTGTTTGCGAAAAATTTCAGATTTGTGCCGCAAATTTCAGTATTAGAGTTTCTAATTTGGGGCTTAATTGTGTTTAACTGTGGAGCTATCAAATGGTTATATGTGAAGGGTGTTGTGACCCTAAGAAAGTGTATTTACGAGCCTATGATTTGTGTTTGCTGTTTTGAATGGATATTGGTGGTTGTTGTAGGATGGAAATAAGGAAATGTAAGGGGAAGTGCTGTCCAATCTTTGAGAACGTTTGATCATTTTGAGTTTGGGTTAACACTTGGTAGAAATGAAAGGCTTGGACTTGAACAAGGCAATGTCTGCGATGGATGGTTCCTGAGTTGTGATTGGTGAGTGATCCTCAAGCTCTTTCCAAAATTACTTATGAACGATTTCTTGCATTGTTTACTCAATTGCATATCATGTGTGCTTGCATGTGAGCTCATGACATGATTTGGCTCAAATGAGTGCTTGGAAGTCTTGTGCTTTGAACCAATGTTTCCCCCACTGTTTACATGTTATTTGGAGCACAATAGCTCCTCATTTCGGGTTAACTATTACTTGATCTATTTGAGTGTTGGATGTTTAAGTGCAATGAATTCACTGGCTCACAAGAACAATAAACGTACATTTGATGACTGATTCATGATATCATTGAAATGAACTATTGTGAAACTTATTTGAATACTGATTTTACTGAACACTCGCTGAGTTTCTAACTCACCCCAAAAATATATTTTCTCCCCACAGGGCTCGAGGCAAAAGGAAGCGCTTGTATTTAGTTCTTCGTGTAATTGGATGGATTATCTTTTGTACAGTTGGAGTTTTAGATTTATCTTGTGTAATAGTTAGGAGTGTTTGAACGTTTGGAATTGAAACGAATGTATGTGTACATTGTACGCTTGGGAATTAGTATTTGCTTCGTTTTGATATGTATATTCATGGAGGAATTGATGTATAGTTGAGATTTACATTGTATTATATTTGAGGACTGTAGTGAGTGAGTGAGTCTCGGCGAGAGTTGGGCAGGCGGTCCGCCGAACCCTTTGGTTAGCCTTAGGGGGAGGTGGGCTGTCACATTCGTCTTTTGGCACTACTATACGATTCGAAAATAATACACCGTTTGTTCCAAGTTAAAATCTTTTACTAAATTTCTCCAAACACTTTTTGTGACAGCCTCACCTTCCCCTAAGGCGTACCAAAGGGGTTAGCGGACTGCCTGCCCAACTCTCGCCAGGACTACTAAGACGGTAATACACAAATTCAAGTCGTTCCGGAATCTATTGGCTCGCTTAACCAAACCACAAATCCATGAAACGAAAAATGAAAATCGAAACGGAAAACGAATAGTGACTACCACGTCACAATCCGACCAAGACCCAATCGAAGACAAGTAACTCCATATAATCCTTGAAATGGATGTATACAAACCAAATATAACACATGAACATGAGTACACACGTTTACAAAACCACATTCGTATATTTACACATCAAAAGGCAATATTTGAATCCAAACACAATGAGGGTTTCCAACCATGGAGGAGCTATACAAAATCTCTAAACTAGCTCAACTCATTTTTCAAAAGCAAAAGTCCAAAAGATGGTTCACTGTAAAGAAAACAAAATTTAACGGAGTGAGCTTTCGCCCAATGAGGTACTATCACGTAAATATACTAGGATCACATAAACACAAGAATATTCAATCCAAATAAGTTCATCAAGTGAGTAAAATCAACACCACACAACTATAGAGAATAAAAGGATACGGACGGCTCTCTAGAGCCCTTTACCTCTTTTGCCATGCTTGATCTCATCTCATTGACTCTCCGTCAATGTATACAGTGTAATCATAACCGTAGACTCCTCTTTACTCCAATATTCCGTCCACCACATATTCCCCTTACCGGGCCCAAACACCAAGCAGTACAGAATTGGTAATACTCGATTATACCGGAATCAAGGGTCTCATACCCAAAGATTCTCAAATACAGTCCCTATGGCTTGTCAAATGTCCTCGACCAAATCCTTACCGGCTCGAGTCAATTGACTTCCAATGAGGTAGAGCTCAGAGTTAACAGTAAAGGTCCAGAGTTAACAGTAAAGGTCGTTGGATACATGTCCAAACGACACCAAATCAAGTACAATCAAGAGTATTTCAAGTGACATAGTAAACAGTCAAGTAGGCCGGAGAGTACGAGAGTGGTAAAGTACACCCTCGCCTCACCTGGCCCAAACAATAATCACAACTAGTCCAATCATAGAATTCAAGTACAAGAAAGCCACGGAATAACAAACATGTGAGTAATACACTCACCAAGTCCAACAAAGCAATTTCACAAGTTTTCGCCCGACGTGAGCCTCGGATCACCGGCACGCCCTATAATAAGCAAGAAAGTACAATTAAGACTCGAACACGAGTCGAATACCTTTTTAAATGAACTATTAAGGCAAAACCCAAAGATAGGTTGGAAATGAAAAACACATAACTACTAGGGTTAAAAGTAGAAACAAACCCCAAAACCTTTCATTTCTATCCAACCTCAACCCAAACTCACAAAATCCAATACCCTAGACATTTGGACAGCATTTCCCCTAAAATTTCAGTTTTTCCATCCTACAAACCAACAATTAAAATGCATCCATCACAACCACAAGCACCCAAACAATTCATAGGTCATTCAATACACGTCATTAGGGTCACAATACCCCTTAATCATAGCCAATTAAAGGCTCAACAACCAACCATAGAAAACCCCCAATTAGAAACCCTAAATCTGAAATTTTCCGCACAAGCAGAAATTTTCCGCAATTAACGCACAAGAGAGCTATTTAACACCATTTAGAACCATCAATTCAAGCCCAACCATATTCATCACAGGAAAACAGAAAAATTCTTACAAAAATCAGAAAATTAGCTAACTTCACTCTAATCCATAAAATCTTCCATAAAATCCACTAGTTAGCTACCATAAGGCACCAATTGGCCATTATTAGGAACAAAGAGTGAGTTCCAAGAAAAATACCTTAACTCTTCAAGAAAGGTAGTAGCTTAGGGGTTTCTTCTCCAAATCAACTCCACCAAGACCTTCAAACTCCCTTAGCAAGGCTTTTTTGTGGACTAAATCAAGGTTTAATCGGTTGGTTTTCAAGATTTGTGCAAGAATAGAAGATGAAAGGTTGAAACTTTGTTTTCTTTTCTTCCTAGAGAGGTTCGGCCAAGATGGGGATGAAATGAAGATGATTTGAGTCAATTTTGGTCTTTTAGTAAAGTTAAAGAAAGTTAGGCAAAAGTTAGGCAAGTCAACTCAAGTAAGAAATCGACACTTGGCACTTTGTTGTTGCTTGAAGTTATTTTCTTGTCTCCCCATGGTTAATCCATTTAGGTAACCTCTAATTAACTCCTAACACCTAGGAATTAAATCCCTTTATACGTCCAATATACACTCCTAATTTCTCATGAACTAATTTATACTAGAAAAATGATTTAAAAACTATATTTACTGATAAAATATTGTTAAAAAGTAATATAATAAAGAAAATAAAAGAAAACGGGTGCACAGGAATAAAATAATGCCTAAATTTTTTTTTCTGGGTTCTCACACCCTCTCCTCCTTAAAGAATTTCACCCTCGAAATTGCTCACCTGGGTTACTAAACAGCTCAGGGTATTTCTTTTGCATCTCCTCCTCCATCTCCCAAGTTGCCTCTTCTATTCCATGGTTCCTTCACAAAACCTTTACTAATGGGATTTGTTTATTCCTCAGCTCCTTAATCCTTCGATCGAGTAATTGTACAGGTCTCTTCTCATAGGTGAGGGCTTCATCTATCTCAATCTCCTCAGGTTGCACAATGTGGGTGGATCAGGATAGTACTTTTTAAGCATCGAGACATGGAAAACGTCATGAATTTGAGATAAACTTGGCGGCAACTCGAGTCGGTACGCTACTTTCCCAACTCGTTGAAGAATCGTGTAAGGTCCTACGAACCGTGCTTGAAGTTTCTTTCCTCTACCTACAGTGACGCTTCGTAGTGGCGTGATCTTAAGAAAAACACGGTCTTCAACTTCAAACTCCAAATCTTTCCTTCGGTCATCCGCGTAGCTCTTTTGTCGGCTTTGACCTGTTTGGAGCCTTTGACGGATCAACTTAACCTTTTCTTGTGCATCCTCCATCCAGGGAATGGTTGTTGGATCTAGAACCTTCTTTTCCCCTACTTCGTCCCAATAAATGGGTGAACGACACTTCCGTCCGTAGAGAGCTTCATACGATGCCATTTGAATGGACGAATGGTAACTGTTATTATAGGCGAACTCTACTAAAGTCATATGCTGGCCCCAATTACCCCCAAAATCCAGAATACAAGTCCGTAACATATCCTCGAGGGTTTGAATTTTTCGCTCCGACTGTCCATCCGTTTGGGGGTGATAAGTGGTACTAAGGTTGCGTTTGGTCCCCAAGTTCTCCTGGAACTTTTGCCAAAACCTCGATACAAAACGAGGATCTCGGTCCGAAACTATACTCACTGAGACCCCATGTAACCTCACAATTTCATCCATGTACAACTGAGCCAATTTATCCATGGAATACTTCATATTCACAGGTAAGAAATGAGCCGATTTGGTTAACCGATCAACGATCACCCAAACGGCATCATGTCCTTTTTGAGTTTTTGGCAATCCAGAAACAAAGTCCATCGTGATATTTTCCCACTTCCATTCAGGTATCTCAAGAGGTTGTAAAAGTCCAGAGGGTTTTTGGTGTTCAGCCTTGACTTGCTGGCAAATCAGATAGGTTTGGATATATTGAGCAATCTTCCTCTTCATCTTATCCCACCAGTACAACCGTCGCAAGTCTTGATACATCTTATTACTACCAGGATGGATCGTGTATTTCGATCGATGGGCTTCCTCCAAAAGCTCTCTTTTCAGGTTTTCATCATTGGCCACCACTACTCGGTTCCTATACCTTAAAATCCCCTCAGGACTCAAATTGAAATCAGGTAATGCTCCCTTTTCTACCTTTTCCTTCCACTTTTGTACCATCGGATCCTTCTCTTGGGTTTCTTTTATTCGATCAAGAATAGTAGATGTTACCCGGATATTCCCAAAGGTTACCCTTTGACGTTCCAAATTAGGGTTCCATTCACTAACCACTCCCAACATCTCCCACTCCTTGACCATCAACCCCGCTACTTGAGCCTTTTGACTTAAGGCGTCAGCTACTACATTAGCCTTACCCGGATGATAGTTGATCGTGCAGTCATAATCTTCTAAGAGTTCCATCCAACGGTGTTGCCTCATATTCAACTCCTTTTGGAAAAAGAGGTACTTAAAACTCTTATGGTCTGAATAAACCTCAAAGGTAACCCCGTATAGATAGTGTCTCCACTTTTTCAGAGCAAAGACCACAGCAGCTAGCTCCAAGTCATGGGTAGGGTAGTTTTGTTCATGGGTTTTCAGTTTCCTAGAGGCAAAAGCAATCACGTTCTTGTTTTGCATCAACACACATCCCAAGCCTTCCCTCGAAGCATCAGTATAAACAGCAAAACTGTCCTTCCCATTAGGCAAGGCCAGAATAGGAGCCATGGTTAACCTTCGCTTCAATTCCTGAAAACTGGTTTCACACCTAGTATCCCACACAAAACGACCATTTTTCTTCGTCAGGTCGGTTAAAGGGCCGGCCAGTTTGGAAAAGTCCTTAATAAAGCGTCTATAGTACCCAGCCAACCCTAAGAAACTGCGAATCTCAGTGGAATTTTCTGGCCTCTTCCATTCAGCCACTGCCTCTACTTTCGCGGGGTCTACCGTGATACCTTCTTTTGAAATCACATGTCCCAAAAAAGAGATTTTCTCCAGTCAAAATTCACACTTACTAAATTTAGCATACAGCTGGTGATCTCTTAGGGTTTGTAACACTAACTTCAAATGTTGCTCATGTTCCTCACGAGTTTTGGAATAGACCAAAATGTCATCAATAAACACTACAACAAATCGGTCTAGGTAGGGTTTGAAAACTCGATGCATCAAATCCATAAAGACGGCAGGGGCATTGGTCAACCCAAAGGGCATGACCGCAAACTCAAAATGCCCATATCTAGAATTGAAGGCAGTTTTGGGTACATCTTCCTTCTTAATTAGCAACTGATAATACCCCTGTCGGAGATCTAACTTTGAAAAGACCACTGCACCTTGCAACTGGTCAAATAGTTCATCGATATGGGGTAGTGGGTATTTGTTCTTATTGGTCATATTATTTAATCCCCGATAGTCGATACACAATCTTAAAGTTCCATCCTTCTTCTTAACAAATAATACAGGTGCCCCCCAAGGAGATCCACTCTCACGAATAAACCCACGCTCCAACAGGTCTTGCAACTGCAACTTCAACTCCTTGAGCTCAGCAGGTGCCATTCGAAAGGGGGTCTTAGAGATAGGTGACTTCCCTGGTAATAGGTCAATCTTAAACTCTATCTCTCTTTCCGGAGGTAAAGTTACTAATTAATCAGGAAATACATCCGGATAGTCACTCACTACAGACACATCTTCAACCCTCAACTTATCAGTGGGAGTGTTTATAAGAAAAGCTAGGAACCCTTGCGCCCCTTTATGCAGTAGTTGCCTAGCTCGAATACCCAAAATCAATGCAGATGAGGCTAAACTACCTCTTACATCTAGCCTTAAGGTCGCCTCCCCTGGTATACGAAATTCCACTACTTTTCTCTTACAGTCAAGTTGTGCATCGTATTTAGCTAACCAGTCCATACCCAATATAACGTCGTACCCCTTAATAGCTAAACTTATAAGATTCCCCAAAAGTTTCCTCTCTCCTACCCAAATTTCACAATTAGCATACATCTGACCAGTAATCAAACGTTGTTCCCCCGTAGGAGTACTAACTTCTAAGTCATAAGGCAAGCTAACAGGTTTTATATCAATGTCACACATAAAATCGGGGTTAACAAAGGAATGGGTAGCACCGGGGTCTATCAAAATCCTGGCTAGACGATGAAAAACAGGGATCGTACCTTCTACGACCCCAGAGGAATCAGGGACTTGATGTTGCTCAAGGGAGTATACCCGAGCTGGCACCTTCGGCTTTGTCCCTTCCACATTGGATTGCCGCGAGTTGGCCTTCGACGATTGGGTGGTTATTCTCGCCTCCCGAGGTAACACCAGGCAGTTGGCTATTTGATGCTCCGCACTCCCACAGCGTAAGCATTTCCTCTCTTTCCTCCAACAGTTATCCTCAGTGTGATTTGGTTTCCCACAAAATCCACAAGGTCCACGAGAAATTGAGGCTGAACTTCCCTGTGAGGCACTTCTCTGTGGGCCCCGTCCATTGTGACCACCCCTTGGCGGAGTCCCTCGTGCCATTCCCGGTAGTCTTCCTCCTCCGGCTCCCCTTCCAAACTTGGGAGGGGTACCTTTATCCCCTCTAGTCGAACTACTCGCAGAGAATCCCCGTTTCTTCACTTGGAAATTCCTCACTTGAAGCATTGCATTTTCTACACTCTTTCCCACCAATCCGCCGATGCCCTAAGTCGCAAAGCTCAGGTCGCGAGTCTAATGATCAAAGAGTGGGAATTATTAGACTCCGTGTGTGAATGGAAACCCTGCCCTGGGAGTCATAAGGTGATTTTTGGCAATATTAAAGTGACTTCTACCTTCTTGGAAAGGATTAAAGAAACTCAAAAGGAAGATGTACTGGTACAGAAATGGGGAGAGAAAGTAGGAAAAGGAGAAATCACTGATTTCAATTTTGGTCCTGAGGGTATTTTAAAATACTGAAACCGAATAGTGGTGCCGAAGGATGAATCGTTGAAAACGGAGATTCTAGAGGAAGCTCATCGATCCAAGTATACAATCCATCCGGGTAGTAGTAAAATGTACCAAGACCTGAAAGGAACCTATTGGTGGGACAATATGAAGAAGGAAATCGCTTTGTATGTGCAAAAATGTCTCATTTGTCAACAGGTTAAAGCCGAGCATCAAAAACCATCGGGCTTGTTACAACCCCTTGAGATACCTGAATGGAAGTGGAAAAACATCACCATGGATTTCGTCTCAGGTTTGTCGTGGACGCAGCGAGGGCACGATGCCGTTTCGGTGATCGTCGATCGATTAACCAAGTCGGCCCATTTCTTGCTGGTGAACATGAAGTATTCCATGGACAAGTTGGCTCAACTGTACATGGACGAGATCGTAAGGCTACACGGCGTTCCAGTCAGTATCGTCTCCGATCGAGATCCACGGTTCTTATCTCGATTTTGGCAGAAGTTCCAAGAAACCCTGGGAACGAAACTCAACTTGAGCACGACCTATCACCCTCAGACGGATGGATAATCTGAACGAACCATTCAAACTCTCGAGGACATGCTACGAACTTGCATTCTGGATTTTGGAGGCAACTGGGGTCAACACATGACCTTGGTAGAGTTTGCGTACAACAATAGCTACCATTTGTCGATTCAAATGGCTCCATATGAAGCACTGTATGGACGAAAGTGCCGATCACCAATTTACTGGGATGAAGTTGGCGAGAGGAAGGCATTAGATCCAACCACTATTCCATGGATGGAGGAAGCTCGAGAAAAGGTCAAGGTGATACGGCAACGACTCCAAACAGCTCAAAGCCGACAAAAGAGCTACGCAGACAATAGAAGGAAAGATTTGGAGTTCGAGGTTGGAGACCATGTATTTCTTAAAGTCACCCCTTTACGGAGTGTCACGGCAGGCAAAGGAAAGAAGCTTCAACCGAGGTTTGTCGGACCTTACAAGATCTTGCAGAGGATAGGTGCGGTAGCGTATAGACTAGAACTGCCGTCAAGTCTCTCGAGAATTCATGACGTTTTCCACGTTTCAATGCTCAAGAAGTACTATCCCGACCCCTCCCATGTCTTACAACCAGAGGAGATCGATGTGGACGAATCGCTTGCTTACGAAGAAAAACCTGTCCAAGTGCTTGACCGAAAAGTCAAAGAGCTAAGAAACAAGCAGATTCCATTGGTGAAGATACTGTGGAGAAACCATGGGGTAGAGGAAGCTACCTGGGAAGTGGAAGAAGAAATGCGAACGAAATACCCTAACCTTTTCGTGAGTTAAGGAGAGAAATTTCGAGGGCGAAATTTATTATTTTCTAGGTTTTAGGATTTTCATGGCTTGTTTTCTGCATTTTCGTGATTAGAAACATTTCGAGATAATTTTAAGGAGCAGATATAATTTTTAGATGATTTTTCTAGTAACAAATAGATTTTGAGAAATTAAGAGCGTATACCGGACGTGGGACCCACTAGTGCGAGAAGTTCGGAAAAATTCGGCCAACTAGGTTAAGTTTTGAATGCTGGAATTCATTTATCGGGTGTTAAGAGATAAATAGAGGATGCTAAGTGGATTGGTATAAGAGAGACAAGTTAGGTAAGCACTTAATAAAGGTGACAAGTGTCACCATTTGAGTGGGTTTACTTTAGGAAAACTATTCATGGTCTTACCATTTGACTTAAATAAACCAAAAATGACCAAAAATCATCAAAAATCCTCCATAAGTGGCCGGCTCTCTCTTTCTCTCTTTCCCTCTCTCTTACTCTAAGCACAAGGAAGAAAACTCTTCAAGTTTGCTCCAAATCATCAAAAAATTATATCTGCTCCTTAAAATTATCTCGAAATGTTTCTAATCACGAAAATGCAGAAAACAAGCCATGAAAATCCTAAAACCTAGAAAATAATAAATTACGGGTTCTCACACTAATGAATTCCAGCATTCAAAACTTAACCTAGTTGGTCGAATTTCTCCGAACTTCTCGCACTAGTGGGTCCCACGTCCGGTATAAGCTCTTAATTTCTCAAAATCTATTTGATACTAGAAAAATCATCTAAAAATTATATCTGCTCCTTAAAATTATCTCGAAATGTTTCTAATCACGAAAATGCAGAAAACAAGTCATGAAAATCCTAAAACCTAGAAAATAATAAATTACGGGTTCTCACACTGAATCTAAGCACCACCTATCACCCTCAGACGGATGGACAATCGGAACGAACCATTCAAACTCTCGAGGACATGCTACGAACTTGCATTCTAGATTTTGGAGGCAACTGGGGTCAACACATGACCTTAGTAGAGTTTGCATACAACAACAGCTACCACTCGTCGATTCAAATGGCTCCATATGAAGCACTATATGGACGAAAATGCCGATCACCAATCTATTGGGATGAAGTTGGCGAGAGGAAGGCACTGGATCCAGCAACTATTCCTTGGATGGAGGAAGCTCGAGAAAAGGTCAAGTTGATACGGCAACGACTCCAAACAGCTCAAAGCCGACAAAAGAGCTACGCAGACAATAGAAGGAAAGATTTGGAGTTCGAGGTTGGAGACCATGTATTTCTTAAAGTCACCCCTTTACGGAGAGTCACGGCAGGCAAAGGAATGAAGCTTCAACCGAGGTTTGTCGGACCTTACAAGATCTTGCAGAGGATAGGTGCGGTAGCGTATAGACTAGAACTGCCGTCAAGTCTCTCGAGAATTCACGACGTTTTTCACGTTTCAATGCTCAAGAAGTACTATCCCGACCCCTCCCATGTCTTACAACCAGAGGAGATCGACGTGGACGAATCGCTTGCTTCCGAAGAAAAACCTGTCCAAGTGCTTGACCGGAAAGTCAAAGAGCTAAGAAACAAGCAGATTCCATTGGTGAAGATACTGTGGAGAAACCATGGGGTAGAGGAAGCTACCTGGGAAGTGGAAGAAGAAATGCGAACGAAATACCCTAACCTTTTCGTGAGTTAAGGAGAGAAATTTCGAGGGCGAAATTTATTATTTTCTAGGTTTTAGGATTTTCATGGCTTGTTTTCTGCATTTTCGTGATTAGAAACATTTCGAGATAATTTTAAGGAGCAGATATAATTTTTAGATGATTTTTCTACTAACAAATAGATTTTGAGAAATTAAGAGCGTATACCGGACGTGGGACCCACTAGTGCGAGAAATTCAGAAAAATTCGGCCAACTAGGTTAAGTTTTGAATGCTGGAATTCATTTACCGGGTGTTAAGAGATAAGTAGAGGATGCTAAGTGGATTGGTATAAGAGAGACCAAGTTAGAGGTAAGCATTTATAAAGGACAAGTGTCACCATTTGAGTGGGTTTAACTTTAGGAAACTATTCATGCGTCTTACCATCTTGACTTAAATAACCAAAAATGAACAAAAATCATCAAAAATCCTCCCATAAGTGGCGGCTCTCTCTTTCTCTTCTTTCTCTCTCTCTTTACTCTAAGCACAAGCGAAAAAGGAAAAACTCTTCAAGATTTGCCTCCAAATCATCAAAAAATTATATCTGCCTCCTTAAAAATTATCTCGAAATGTTTTCTATCACGAAAAATGCAGGAAAACAAGCCATGGCAAAATCCTAAAACCTAGAAAATAATAAATTTACGGTTCTCACACTAATGAATTCCAGCATTCAAAACTTAACCTAGTTGGCCGAATTTCTCCGAACTTCTCGCACTAGTGGGTCCCACGTCCGGTATACGCTCTTAATTTCTCAAAATCTATTTGATACTAGAAAAATCATCTAAAAATTATATCTGCTCCTTAAAATTATCTCGAAATGTTTCTAATCACGAAAATGCAGAAAACAAGTCATGAAAATCCTAAAACCTAGAAAATAATAAATTACGGGTTCTCACACTGAATCTAAGCACCACCTATCACCCTCAGACGGATGGACAATCGGAACAAACCATTCAAACTCTCGAGGACATGCTACGAACTTGCATTCTAGATTTTGGAGGCAACTGGGGTCAACACATGACCTTAGTAGAGTTTGCATACAACAACAGCTACCACTCGTCGATTCAAATGGCTCCATATGAAGCACTATATGGACGAAAATGCCGATCACCAATCTATTGGGATGAAGTTGGCGAGAGGAAGGCACTGGATCCAGCAACTATTCCTTGGATGGAGGAAGCTCGAGAAAAGGTCAAGTTGATACGGCAACGACTCCAAACAGCTCAAAGCCGACAAAAGAGCTACGCAGACAATCGAAGGAAAGATTTGGAGTTCGAGGTTGGAGACCATGTATTTCTTAAAGTCACCCCTTTACGGAGTGTCAAGGCAGGCAAAGGAAAGAAGCTTCAACCGAGGTTTGTCGGACCTTACAAGATCTTGCAGAGGATAGGTGCGGTAGCGTATAAACTAGAACTGCCGTCAAGTCTCTTGAGAATTCACGACGTTTTCCACGTTTCAATGCTCAAGAAGTACTATCCCGACCCCTCCCATGTCTTACAACCAGAGGAGATCGACGTGGACGAATCGCTTGCTTACGAAGAAAAACCTGTCCAAGTGCTTGATCGAAAAGTCAAAGAGCTAAGAAACAAGCAGATTCCATTGGTGAAGATACTGTGGAGAAACCATGGGGTAGAGGAAGCTACCTGGGAAGTGGAAGAAGAAATGCGAACGAAATACCCTAACCTTTTCGTGAGTTAAGGAGAGAAATTTCGAGGGCGAAATTTATTATTTTCTAGGTTTTAGGATTTTCATGGCTTGTTTTCTGCATTTTCGTGATTAGAAACATTTCGAGATAATTTTAAGGAGCAGATATAATTTTTAGATGATTTTTCTAGTAACAAATAGATTTTGAGAAATTAAGAGCGTATACCGGACGTGGGACCCACTAGTGCGAGAAGTTCGGAAAAATTCGACCAACTAGGTTAAGTTTTGAATGCTGGAATTCATTTACCGGGTGTTAAGAGATAAGTAGAGGATGCTAAGTGGATTGGTATAAGAGAGACAAGTTAGGTAAGCATTTAATAAAGGTGACAAGTGTCACCATTTGAGTGGGTTTACTTTAGGAAAACTATTCATGGTCTTACCATTTGACTTAAATAAACCAAAAATGACCAAAAATCATCAAAAATCCTCCATAAGTGGCCGGCTCTCACTTTCTCTCTTTCTCTCTCTCTTACTCTAAGCACAAGGAAGAAAACTCTTCAAGTTTGCTCCAAATCATCAAAAAATTATATCTGCTCCTTAAAATTATCTCGAAATGTTTCTAATCACGAAAATGCAGAAAACAAGCCATGAAAATCCTAAAACCTAGAAAATAATAAATTACGGGTTCTCACACTAATGAATTCCAGCATTCAAAACTTAACCTAGTTGGCCGAATTTCTCCGAACTTCTCGTACTACGTGGGTCCACGTCACGGCGTATACGCTCTTAATTTTCTCAAATCTATTTTGATACTAGAAAAAACATCATCAAAAAATTATATCTGCTCCTTAAAATTATCTCGAAATGTTTCTAATCACGAAAATGCAGAAAACAAGCCATGAAAATCCTAAAACCTAGAAAATAATAAATTACGGGTTCTCACACTAATGAATTCCAGCATTCAAAACTTAACCTAGTTGGCCGAATTTCTCCGAACTTCTCGCACTAGTGGGTCCCACGTCCGGTATACGCTCTTAATTTCTCAAAATCTATTTGATACTAGAAAAATCATCTAAAAATTATATCTGCTCCTTAAAATTATCTCGAAATGTTTCTAATCACGAAAATGCAGAAAACAAGTCATGAAAATCCTAAAACCTAGAAAATAATAAATTACGGGTTCTCACACTGAATCTAAGCACCACCTATCACCCTCAGACGGATGGACAATCGGAACAAACCATTCAAACTCTCGAGGACATGCTACGAACTTGCATTCTAGATTTTGGAGGCAACTGGGGTCAACACATGACCTTAGTAGAGTTTGCATACAACAACAGCTACCACTCGTCGATTCAAATGGCTCCATATGAAGCACTATATGGACGAAAATGCCGATCACCAATCTATTGGGATGAAGTTGGCGAGAGGAAGGCACTGGATCCAGCAACTATTCCTTGGATGGAGGAAGCTCGAGAAAAGGTCAAGTTGATACGGCAACGACTCCAAACAGCTCAAAGCCGACAAAAGAGCTACGCAGACAATCGAAGGAAAGATTTGGAGTTCGAGGTTGGAGACCATGTATTTCTTAAAGTCACCCCTTTACGGAGTGTCAAGGCAGGCAAAGGAAAGAAGCTTCAATCGAGGTTTGTCGGACCTTACAAGATCTTGCAGAGGATAGGTGCGGTAGCGTATAAGCTAGAACTGCCGTCAAGTCTCTTGAGAATTCACGACGTTTTCCACGTTTCAATGCTCAAGAAGTACTATCCCGACCCCTCCCATGTCTTACAACCAGAGGAGATTGACGTGGACGAATCGCTTGCTTACGAAGAAAAACCTGTCCAAGTGCTTGACCGGAAAGTCAAAGAGTTAAGAAACAAGCAGATTCCATTGGTGAAGATACTGTGGAGAAACCATGGGGTAGAGGAAGCTACCTGGGAAGTGGAAGAAGAAATGCGAACGAAATACCCTAACCTTTTCGTGAGTTAAGGTGAGAAATTTCGAGGGCGAAATTCTTTTAAGGGGGAGAGAGTGTGAGAACCCGTAATTTATTATTTTCTAGGTTTTAGGATTTTCATGGCTTGTTTTCTGCATTTTCGTGATTAGAAACATTTCGAGATAATTTTAAGGAGCAGATATAATTTTTA
>NW_020861509.1:99280-175588 GCF_003713205.1 Coffea eugenioides
ACTTCCGACCACAGAATGCAGCTTCTGTATTCCAACGTTTTGCCCATGAAGATGGCAGAAATGGATTTCGATGTCTTCATACGAATTGTAGGTCTCTTTCTTAGCTTTAAAATGGTATAAAGATCACCTCAATCCGATAAGTGTAGCTCCAGATATGGTCAAAATACTGAAGAGTGTCAAAACTGACTTGTATTGCATTTCCTCACTTGAACATTTTTCACTTCATTCTTCTTGTTGCCACTTGAATTCATCACCAAATCTCTATTTTTTACCTCATTTGACATCCTTTGGTGATTGAATCATCATTCCTGCATAAAAATGAAGTTTTTACCATTAAAATCAATAGAAATGCAATATTATCCACTTTTACCAAAAATATATAATTTTACCAAAAACCTCTTTATTTTATTTATAAAACTAAATAATCAACTCAAAATTAACTAATAAAATGCACTTAAAAATACGTAAAATAACCTCTTATCAAATACCCCCACACTTGAATCATTGCTTGTCCTCAAGCAATATGAAATTCCAACCATCAATGATCCAAAAATTGAAAATAAACATATGTAGTATTTCAACTCCATTTCCTTGAATCAAGGTAAATAACCTTATGTGATCTTTCCATTAAGTTCAAGTACTCATAATATCAAGCAAAGAAGAGCCAAGTATACCATAATTTTACCAATTCAACTCAACTTCTTATTTTTATCCAATTTCGCAAGCAAGCAACTCCTATAGTCAATAAAGATGCTAACTAATCTCATGATCAACTTCTTATTTTTCTTAAAGAGGGATTTAATTTACTTTTATATATATATATATATATATATATATATTTTAAGGATTAAATATTACTTAAGTTGTGAAAAATGCCTTTTGACGCGAAGATCAACATTTTTAGATGCAGATCCCCGGTTACTCAACATTTCACATACTCAAGTTGCTTTGCATACTCTTAATTCAAGTACCTTTTTACGCGAATGTCGACATTTGTAGATGCCAACCCCCGGTTACTCGGTACGAGAATCATTGGAGTAGAATAACCCCTTTTTTTTTGATGTATATATATAATAAAATTCCCTCTAAGAGTAATCATGAGAAGAGTATGACACTTATTAACCATATTAATTTCTTATCTTATAAAATTAGATAAAAAGAAGAATTTTCATCAAATATACAAAATGTAGGCATAATTTTCTCCACTTTACTAGATATACTTTCCTATAAATGTAAAAATTATAATCACATAAAAATCATTTCCAAATTTCATAAGAAAAGAAGTATCAAAACCGCATATATTTATTTCAAAAGGATAAGTGACAAAATTTTATTTATTTATTATAGTTAATAACATATATATGTATAAGGTTTTGGAAAAATTTTGACAGAATCTCCCCTTAAAAGTGGACTAAAACTCCCTGCCAGCAACCACAAGAAACACCATTTAAGCACAAGAATTATATCAAACACAACTAAAACCACAAGTATCACACATATTTCTCCCCCCACACTTAAATTACACATTGTCCTCAATGTGTAGGGAAGAAATGAAACAAAAGAAGAAAAGAAAAGAAAGAAGTACTCCCCAAGTCAATGGCTGAGATCCTTATCAGCCACTAATCACGGACCACTGTCAAAATACAAGTACCTACCACATAGAAAACAAAAAAATAAAATGAAGTTAAACATCTTAAGTTCCACAAGTTAAACATCCTTATTAGGCAAGCAAGTTCATCAACTAAAGATAGCTTCTGCAGTGTGCCAAGTCAGTCATCCCCCTCGGCATCATCGTCATCCTCTGCATCACGATTGGGCGGTGGATGAATGCCCAAATGATCTTCAATTCGGCTTAGACGATTATGGAGTACAAATGAAGATTTGTGAGTTGGGTAGAAGAGAAGAAGAAAAACGCGGCTGGAAAAATGAAAAAGTGAAGAAATGTTCTGGAAATCGCGTTTTTGAAGCAGAAAAATGAACCGAAAACGCGACTAAAAACGCGCCTTCAACGCGCGTTTTTAAATCCGCGTTTTCTGCACAAATCTCGCAGAATTTAAAACGCGGTTACGTATTAAAACGCGACTTAAAGTCGCGTTTATATGTGTCGCGTTTTCCAGTTTTGCTCAGGCGTGAAAACGCGACTTCCTCTAAAACGCGACTTAAAGTCGCGTTTTAAAGGCGCGTTTTCTGTTCTGCAGGCGCAGAATTGAAAACGCGATTCTGAGAAACGCGACTTATAGTCGCGTTGCCTTGGAAAACGCGTTTTCGGCTTCGATTTTTAGCAGAATTTCAACTTTTGAAAAATTACAAAAGGTACCCCAATGACTCAAAATGCATCATAGATCATTTGTTTGCCAATTTTAATCACTGGAACAAATGTAAAACATTAAAAACATGCATTTTACCCCTTTATAATGAATCAAAAACACCTTTAACGCAAATCGAGGGGTTGAGTTGTTTGATCACAGTTCGCCTTTTTCACCTCAAATGGTCATTCTTGCTTCCATTTGCCAACCCTATCACACAAAAACAACAAATTAACTAAAACACTTATTCAAACCACAAAATGACACCAATTTAACACATAACATAAACATTGGGTTGCCTCCCCTTTTAGCGCTTTTGTTTATAGTCGTTGGCTCGACTCACACATTCAGTTTCTTAATTTGAAGAAGAGTCGCCCAAAAGACATATGAGTCCTTTGGGTACGATTTCACCTGCCAAGTAGGGTTTCACTCGTTGTCCATTGACCTTAAACCTTTCATTTCTTGAATTTGCCACTTCAACCGCTCCATAGGGAAATACTTGAGTGACTTCAAATGGTCCAGACCACCTTGACTTCAATTTTCCTGGAAATAACCTCAGGCGTGAATTGAATAAAAGCACTTTTTGCCCTACCTGAAATTGTTTAGGAATAATGTGCTTGTCATGCCAATATTTGATCTTTTCTTTGTAAATTTTGGCATTTTCATATGCATGTAACCGGTGTTCCTCCAATTCACTCAACTCAAGTAATCTCCTTCCACCTGCAAGATTAAAATCTATATTAATTGCTTTAATAGCCCAATAAGCTTTATGTTCAATCTCTACAGGTAAGTGACAAGCTTTTCCATAGACTAAACGATACGGCGACATCCCTAAGGGAGTCTTAAATGCCGTTCGGTAAGCCCATAGTGTGTCATCTAGCTTTGTAGCCCAATCCTTGCGTGATTTATTCACAGTTTTCTCCAAAATGAGCTTTATCTCACGATTAGCTAGCTCCGCTTGTCCATTGGCTTGAGGATGGTACGGGAGTGATGTCTTGTGCCTACAGCCATATTTAAACAATAAGGAATCCAGTTGTTTGTTACAAAAATGTTTTCCTTCATCACTTATTATGGCCTTAGGTATACCAAATCTACAAAAAATATTCTTTTTAAGGAATCGGAGTACAACCTTAGAGTCATTAGTAGGTGAAGCGATTGCTTCTACCCATTTAGAAACATAATCCACTGCTACTAAGATGTACTTATTATTAAAAGAGCTTGGAAATGGTCCCATAAAGTCTATACCCCATATATCAAATAATTCAACTTCTAAGAAGGTAGTTAGGGGCATTTCATTCTTTCGAGATATATTTCCAGTTCTTTGGCATGCATCACAACTTTTAACATATTCCCGAACATCTCGATACATAGTTGGCCAATAAAATCCTGATTGCCATACCTTTGCCACAGTTTTTGAGGTGCTAAAATGTCCACCTGTTTCAAGGTTATGACAATGATATAAAATATTATGTACCTCGTTTTCGGGAATACATCTACGTACCATACCATCGGCACAATGTTTATACAGCAATGGTTCCTCCCAAAAGTAACTTTTGACATCATGTAAGAATTTCTTCTTTTGATGGTAATTAATTCCCTTTGGAATCTCTCCACTTACCAAAAAATTAGCAATATCAGCATACCATGGAGAATTGATAATTGCTAGGACAAACTCATCCGGGAAATTCTCTTGAATAGGAACTTGATCCTTGACTGGAATATATTCTAGGCGTGATAGATGATCCGCTACTAGATTCTCTGTTCCCTTTTTGTCTTTTATTTCCACATCAAATTCCTGCAATAAAAGAATCCACCGAATTAGTCTTGGTTTTGCATCTTTTTTATGTAACAAATATTTAAGAGCCGCATGGTCCGTATATATAATAACTTTAGATCCTACTAGATAAGATCTAAATTTATCCAAAGCAAATATCACTGCCAATAGCTCTTTTTCTGTGGTTGCATAATTGAGTTGTGCTTCATTTAACAACTTGCTAGCATAGTAAATGACGTGCAACCGTCCTTCTTTCTTTTGTCCCAAAACTGCTCCAACCGCATAATCACTTGCATCACACATCAATTCAAATGGTAGTGACCAATCAGGCGAAGTTATAATTGGGGCCGAAATCAATTCCTTCTTCAACCTTTCAAATGCAACCAAACAATTGTCATCAAATTGAAAAGGAGAATCTTTACATAATAAATCACATAATGGCTTTACTATTTTAGAAAAATCTTTAATAAAACGTCTATAAAAGCCAGCATGTCCTAAAAAACTCCTTATCCCCTTGACATTGCTTGGGGGTGGCAATTTTTCGATGACTTCTATTTTGGCTTGATCCACCTCAATTCCCTTGGAGGAAATCTTGTGTCCTAAAACAATTCCTTCTTTTACCATAAAATGACATTTCTCCCAATTCAGTACAAGATTTGTTTCCTCGCATCTCTGCAAAATCAATTCCAAATTATGAAGACACTGATCAAAAGATGAACCATACACAGAAAAATCATCCATAAATATCTCCATAATTTTCTCAATATAATCAGAAAAAATAGCCATCATGCATCGTTGAAAAGTTGCGGGAGCATTGCATAACCCAAATGGCATTCTTCTAAAGGCAAAAGTGCCATAAGGACATGTAAATGTGGTCTTCTCTTGATCCTCTGGAGCTATAGCTATTTGATTATATCCTGAAAAACCATCAAGAAAACAGTAAAATTCATATCCGGCTATTCGCTCCAATAATTGATCAAGAAATGGTAGGGGAAAATGATCTTTTCTTGTTACCGTATTTAACTTACGATAATCGATACACACTCTCCACCCTACCACAAGTCTAGATGGAATTAATTCATCATTTTTACCCACGATTGTAGTCATTCCACCTTTCTTTGGTACCACATGAATTGGACTAATCCAAACACTATCGGAGATAGGAAAAACTATACCTGCGTCAAGCCATTTAAGAATTTCATTTCTTACCACCTCTTTCATGTTTGGATTGAGTCTTCTTTGTGTTTCCACCACTGGTTTGCAACCGTTCTCCAATAAAATTCGATGCATGCATATAGAAGGACTTATACCTTTAATGTCTGAAATTGTCCATCCAATTGCCTTCTTACGCCTTCTTAGAACTCTTAACAACTTTGCACACTGTTCATCATCAAGGTCAGCACTAACAATTACAGGTAAAGTTTTATTTTCTCCAAGAAATTCATACCTTAGATGAGTCGGAAGTGGCTTGAGCTCTAACTTTGGAGGTTCAATTTCTGAAGGTTGTGAAAACCCTTTTCCTTGGCCAAGATTTTCATACAAATTACCCCTTTTATAAGGTGCTTGAAAATCCAAGTATTTGGCCAATTCTTCAATTTCTTCACAAACATCTTCTTGCTTACCTAAACTCATTAAACAATACTCAAGAGGATCTAAGTCAAAGTTGACTTGACTCATCTCTTGGGTTAGTTTATCAATTGTGCCAATAGAATAAGCATGATCGGTAAAAGAAGGGTATTTTTCCATTTCATTCAAATTAAATTCTACCTCTTCTTCACCTACTTGAAACTTAAGTTTGCCATTTTTTTACATCAATAATAGTACCTGCAGTAGCTAGAAATGGTCTACCTAGAATAATTGGCATAGATATATCTTCTTCCATATCTAATACCACAAAATCCACTGGAATGATAAATTTTTGAACTTTTATCAATACATTCTCCAACACTCCCAATGGATATCTAATAGACCGATCCGCTAGTTGCAAAGTGATATTAGTGCGTTTAACTCATGCAAACCCAATTGTCTAGCCACCGTTAAAGGTATTAATGATACACTAGCACCAAGATCACACAATGCCTTAGAAAAATCAACGTTACCTATGGTGCAAGGTATAGAAAAACTCCCCGGATCCTTCAACTTCGGTGGTAGCTTATTTTGAATAATTGCACTACATTCCTCCGTTAATGCTATTGTTTCGCAGTCTTCCAACTTTCTTTTTCTAGTCATGATTTCCTTGAGAAATTTCGCATAAGATGGAATCTGCAAAATAGCATCGGCAAAAGGAATGTTAATGTGCAATTGTTTGAAAAGTTTAACAAATTTTTCAAAATCTTTATCAAACTTATTTTGCTTTAATCTTTGTGGAAATGGAACCGCAGGGGGTATTGGAATGGTAGTGGAAGATGATGGTTGCTTTTCTCTTGAATTCTCCCGCCTATTTTCCTCCACAATCGCCTCTTGGTTCCTCTGCTTTTCTTCTTGTTTTTCATTCTCATCTTTCTCAACTTCCTTCACTGGAGGATCTTCTAATTGTCTACCACTACGAAGAGTAATGGCTTGCACCTGCTCCTTAGGATTGACCTCTGTTTTGCTAGGTAATTCTCCTTGATTTCGATTATTCAAAGAACTAGCAATTTGACCAATTTGGACCTCTACATTCCTGTACATTGTAGTGAGTTGATCCAGTCTCCCTTCTACTCGTTCAAATCTGTCCGAAGTCACCGTAGCAAGTTTTTCCACCGCGATCTCCCAACTTGGTTTAGTTTCAGCCTGTGGTTGCCTTGGTTGAAATCCCGGCGGATTGGTTGGCCTTTGTTGATTTCCTTGATCCTTCCATCCGAAGTTTGGATGATTTCTCCATCCCGGATTGTAAGTATTCGAGTAGGGGTTATTTTGAGCATTACGATTGTAATTATTGACGAATTGTACCTGTTCAGAATCGACACACTCATTAGTATCATGTTCACCTCCACATACAGAACAGCATGCTACATGTGCATTAGATGAACTTGGACCTTGTCTACTTAGCAATTTCATCACATTATTCATTTGAACACTCAGCATATTGAGAGTGTCCATTTCTATCATACCTGCGTGACGTCTTGTATTACCTCTCTCATTGGCCCATTGATAGTTATTTGCTGCCATTTCTTCTATCAAATTATGAGCTTCTTGGGGTGTTTTTCCCATTAAAGCTCCACCTGCAGCTGCATCAATAATAGTTTTAGTGGAGAAAGATAAACCATTATAAAAGGTTTGTATGATTAACCACTCCGGCAGTCCATGATGTGGACATTTCCGAAGCAAATCTCTAAACCTTTCCCATGCCTCATATAATGATTCACCTTCCAATTGGCTAAAACTAGTGATATCCATTCTAAGCTTAGCAGTCTTACCTGGTGGAAAATACTTATTTAAGAATGCTCTTGATAATTCATCCCATCCAGTGAAAGTATTGGGAGCATGAGAGTGTAGCCAAAGTTTGGCCTTATCTCTTAATGAAAATGGGAACAATCTTAGCCTTATAGCATCATCACTAACTCCATTCATTTTAATTGTATCACAAATTTCCAAGAATGTAGCTAAGTGTGTATTAGGATCTTCTACTGCATTACCTCCAAATTGAGATTGTTGAACCATTTGGATAAGTGATGGTTTAATCTCAAAGTTGTTAGCATTTACCGCAGGCCTTGCTATGCTCGTTTGTGAACCTTGTGTTCCCGGTATAGTAAAATCTCGCAGAACTCGCCTATTTAGGTCATTTTCAGCCATTTCTTCTTCAAATGGTAATTCTATCAAGATATCTTCTATTGGCTGCCAAACCTCTTGTTCCTCTTGATACAGTGTATTCCTCCTTTGTCTCCGCAATGTTCTTTCAATTTCAGGATCAAAATGTCCAACTTCTCTATTTGATCGGTGCATGCACTACAAATAAAAATAAGAGAAATTTTTGTAGTTTTAATTCAACAACTTGGATAAAAACAATGAAAATGTCTAAATTAATAGAGATGACTAGGCCCTAATATTGCCGCTCCCCGGCAACGGCGCCAAAAACTTGACGGGTTTTCACTTTAAGTGCAAGTTTAATTCCGATTTTACACCCGTTGGACTGCAAGTATACAGGTCGCAATTTTAGTACAAGATGCGTATCGGGTCGATCCCACGAGGAGCAATTTAAACAATTACTAAGCCCCTGTTCTCTCTATTATTTAGACTTACAATTAATTTTTGAGCAGAGAAAGTCTAATGCTGTAATCTACAAATCTGATATACAAATCTAGTTTAACAAATGCTGAATGCAAATAGAGAAATTTCACTTAATGAAGATTCTAGGGATGTAGATTCCACTTATGGCATAAACTACACAAATGAATGGATTTACTTCTTGCTATTATTCTTGCTTAACCAGAGATTTATTTCCAAGATTACCAAGTCTCATTTTCATGATGAAATGGCTTAGAGCAATATAGATTTCCCTATTTTCATGGTGAAATACTACTACTACTCCGTTTTATTTCATGAAATGCTCAATAATCCACCTAAGTGTATCTCTATTTTCATGAACATACAACTCAAGCACTACTCATGTGTTTCAATTGTTATTACCAATTCTCATTGAATAATAACACTATAAACATGCTATTGGTGATCAATCAATAACAAGAAATCACAGCTACACAAGTAGACAAGTTAACTCAAGATATAACAAGTGTAAATCACATTCAATTAGTATTATTTAGCCATAAGTTTCATCTACTCCCTAGATGAAGGAGTTTAGCTACTCATGAATGATTTAACAATCAAATTCACAAGTTTATTACTGCAAAACATCATAAAGTACAAGTATAAGAAAGATAAAAGAAAGCTTAGCCAATTGAAGGTGAAGCTCTCCAATTCCTGCTATGTTCTTGCACAATATGATTACAAGTCAAAACTCTAAATGCTTCTCTAAGAACTCTTAACTAGAGAGAAAACTTGTTGCAAGAAGGAAAACTAGCTACGTCTGGTCATCCAGGCTTCTCCCCTGTATTTCTGCATAAAAGGTGGTAGAAATTCCATTCCTCTCACTTCATAATTTCCTCCACTCAGATTTTGTAAAAAGAAGTCAAAGATATGATGTTTCCTTTTGTCCACACTCATTTGGTCTTCTCTTTTATTGCAGAAGCATGTGCACCGAATTCCCTTGCATCTTATAGCTGGAAAGTGGTATGCACACAAGAGAATTGACTGAGTCAAATTGCAGAATTTCGGCTATAAAACGCGCCTACACAAAACGCGGTATAAACTCGCGTTTTTTCTACTCGCGTTTTCACTCTGGCCTTATTTCAACTGCGATTTTCTCCATGATAAAGGCCAAACTAGCTTTTGTGCAAAACACAAAAGTTGTAGCCCTTTGAGTTAGCTTTCCAATGCTTCAAGAATCATCCAAATCGGAGCATTGTAGCCTGAGATATGATCGAAATACTGTCACCTGTTCAAACCTCTGTTTTAACTTCCGACCACAGAATGCAGCTTCTGTATTCCAACGTTTTGCCCATGAAGATGGCAGAAATGGATTTCGATGTCTTCATACGAATTGTAGGTCTCTTTCTTAGCTTTAAAATGGTATAAAGATCACCTCAATCCGATAAGTGTAGCTCCAGATATGGTCAAAATACTGAAGAGTGTCAAAACTGACTTGTATTGCATTTCCTCACTTGAACATTTTTCACTTCATTCTTCTTGTTGCCACTTGAATTCATCACCAAATCTCTATTTTTTACCTCATTTGACATCCTTTGGTGATTGAATCATCATTCCTGCATAAAAATGAAGTTTTTACCATTAAAATCAATAGAAATGCAATATTATCCACTTTTACCAAAAATATATAATTTTACCAAAAACCTCTTTATTTTATTTATAAAACTAAATAATCAACTCAAAATTAACTAATAAAATGCACTTAAAAATACGTAAAATAAACTCTTATCACCTAGCTTGATCAATCATTGATTTTGATAATTAACAAGTCAAAATGATGATTTTGACTAATTTTTTTAGTGAGAAGAACATATGACCAAACATTTTGAAAAAAGAATGAATGAAAAATAAGAAAGAATGAAATTGTCGCTCAGCACCAAATGCAGTTTTGAACACTGGCTACTAGGATTTGAGGTCTAAAGAATGAAGAAAATGTTAACTCTAATGATTGGATGATAGCTCGGATGCACAACCCACCTATTGGATGTCCGACAAGTTAACTAAACTCTCTGATCTTGCCGAACACAACCCTTGGATGCTACACTCAACTATTGGACATCCAAATCTCTTAGTGAATACTAATTCAATAACCTTTAGACACAACATTGGATGCATATCCAAACTATCGGATGTCCAATAACTCCAACAGTTAGTTTTTTAGCAACTAGTTTGACCATTGAAGAGACTTTTGGGCCAAAATTTCACTATCTATAAATACCCCCAAGTCTGGATATTATAAAAAAATTTTGTGAGGACTCATGTTTTATTTCTTAAAATAGGTATTTTATAATTATTTGCCTTAGAGTTAGTTAATTATATTTGAGCTGCATGAATTTCTTTTAAATTTCGCTTTATTGCGCGCGAGTCGAAAGTTCGTGCATTTCGCGTTGGAATGACTAAGTGGAGATTTGATAAATTAATACTAGACTCGTAAGAAAGAGTAATTATAGTGTTAAAGGAATTACATTGGAGGATTAGTGCATGAGTGTATCAAACAAGAGAGAAAGTGGTAGTGCACGACACGACACTATTTTGACAACTATTCAAAGTTGACTTTTGGCAAGCTTATTAGTTCCTTTTCCCTCCAATCTTCCAACACAAGCCAAACACACAAAAACCTCTCTCTCTCTCCTCTTGGTCGGCCAAAACTCCAAAGAAGACAAGGAGGAAGAAAGCTTCACTTTTCTTGCTCCATTTCTTCATCCAACTTCCACACCTCTCGGAAATCAACTCTAGCTTGAAGAAAGGCAACATCTTGTGAAGTTTCTTGGAGAATTTTTGGTGGAAAAATCTGGTTTCATCTAGGGTTTAGGAGGTAACCTTTCATCTCCTTTAATCTTTCCATTTATTCAAAGATTAGTGGTTAGTTTCATGGGTTTACAACCCTAAGCAAGAAAATAGGTTAGAGGACTTGAGGAAACCGTTTATTTCGCTTTAAATCATAGGCTAGCAGACTTGATGAGACCTCTAGGTAGCTGACTTGAGGCTTGATTGTTTGGTTGTGGTTGTTTATGTGATATATAGCTTGATTACAGTTAGAAAGTGGAGAGAAATCGAAGGAAAACTTGGAAAGGAAGCTAGCCGAAAATTCTATCCATGATGTCCTGTCTTTATTTCAAAATTTTGATGCTTGGTTGACTATGAAATTAATGGATATATGTTGCATATTGTGTGTACAAAGTGCCTTTCAAAAATTGTATCAAATGGTTGCACAAAACTTGAGTTTTAGTAAAGATCAAATCTGGAAAAATGTATAGCAGGGTACCCGGACAGTGGTCCTTTGTCTGAACATAACTTTTTGTACAAAAGTCAAAATTGAGTGCCGTTAGTGGCATTCAAAACTAGACATTCATAGCTTTCGAACGGTATAAAAATCCCCTACTAATTCATTTTGAGTGATCCGTAGCGAATCTGCAAATTTGGCTGTTCTGTTATGTCTGTCTGTCCGAGAGAAACTGGGAAACTGCATCTTGTGGCTCGATTTTGTCCCACTTGTGAAAAGATTTTTAAAATGATGCCTTCTGATGAATTGTAGAATTTTGAGCGTAGTTTCCAACTCCATAAACCATTCTCAATTTGAACTTGTATAGAGTTAGATATGGTTTGATTTCGAAACTACGACAAAGCTAGAAACTGGAAAATTTTCTTTTCCTTGCGGACCGAATGGTCAAATCTGTTTTGGGATGTTATATTTCAAAAATTTTAGTGTCATTTAACCATCAATTGCTTATTAAATGGTTCTAGAATCTTGGTTTAAAAAATGGAGCGAATTGGGGCTGATTTCGTTGGACAAAACCTTAGGAAAGCAAGAAAAATAGGGTTGACAGATTTGCTTTGAAACATTTCACAAACTTTGGTCGTTTCGTTAACTGCCTTCCTATGCGAGTTTCTATCTAAAATTTGATAGAGAGGTATTCTATATATGGAGGTTTAAGTGTAAATTTAGTGTAATTTCAATATACAATTTCGATGCCCAAATAATGCCCCAAACATTGCTTCTCAAATCTGGAAATTCACTGAACAGATTACAAAAATCAACCGATTTTAAACTGTTATATCTTGTTACTCAAAACTATGAATTTAATTCTATTTATTCTGTTTGAAACTTTGTATGGACTCTTATTGCGTTACGAATTTCAAAGGCTGATTCACTTTCTGTGAATTTTGCCAATTTCTAAATATCGTCGAAAACCAAGACTGGTTCTGTCTTACCTTCTTCAATCAGCAAATTTGAGCAGAAATATGAAGGCTCTCCATTTAGAATCTTGGAAAAATGTTCTAGAAACTTTTAGTACTCTGAATCTAGTTTCTAATGGTATAAAATTTTTCATTTTTGGATGTACCAAACTCAAGATCTGATTTTACCAAGTTTATCGCGCAAAGCTGAAAATTCATGATTTCTTGGGAAATGAGTTTTGAGAACTTTTCATTGTCTTTTGATTCGATCATCCGTTTTAAACTCATTTTCATGGAGGATGCAAGTTTCTCTTATGACTTTAAATCCTCACTTTTGAATCTCGATTTTCGAGATATTAAATCTCTTTTAAGACATTGTCTTAGTATTACGCAAGTGTACATTCTTCCTTGTTTGGCAAGGGGTTTGTAAGTAATTATGAGTGATAGTTAATTGTTATTTCTTCAGGCGCTCAAGAGGTCTTGAGGAGAATCTCGAGGCGAACAACTAAAGACTTTACTTGCTCACTTAACTTGATTTGGTGAGTGTCAAGTGCATGATTTGTTGCCTAATACTTACAATACTTCTTGTTGAATATGTGAATTGTACTTGTCGAGACGAGTGTGTACTTTATCGCACTCGCTCTCTTTTACTTGATTATATAATAGACTTGCTCATACTTGAAATTATACTTGTGTTTGACTTGTGCCAATTGGAGTGAATATCATCGACTTATATTTGAAATTGTCGATTGAAGCGTTGTCTCGTCGACCATTCTTACTTGTGGGGGACGACCAATCTCATTGGGTAACTTTGCGAATCGAGCCAGCATGGGCTTGGTCGAGAAGCTTAGTAAACCATGAGCAAACATGAACCTTGATCTATTGGAGAGATCTTGCTTGGCATACTTGCGCAGTATTGCCACGATATACTTGAGTAATATCAAAATCTTGACGAGCGGGACCGGTGTAGAGAGTGTAACAGTGAACGGGATCTAGGGAAAGTGGAGTTCCTACGGATTTGATACTTAGTTGACGGGGTGTCAACATGGAATTTATCAAGACCTTGACCTTGCTACGTGGAATTTAACTCCTGAGAGCTACAGTATTTTTAAATTGTTTTTGTTTACTTTCCTTACTTGAAATGTCAATTACTTGCAATTTCTAGTTAGTAATATCTCGATTTTCTTCCATGCTCTTCTACTTGCTCTATTACGTGCTTGCATGATTTTCTTGATCTCACTGAGCATTAGCTCACTCCATTAGTTTGTTTTCCTTAATAGGAGCTCGGATTGGAAAGAATTTTAGGGAGCCGACTTGAGTACTTTTGATTAAGGCCTTGAGATGTAATTGACTAGTTGGCTTGTAGTGGTTGTTTTTGGAAAGTTGATGTACTTTGGAGAACTTGTAATGTAAGACTTGAAAGTTTGTTTAAAGAAGCGGCTTTTCCTTACTTCGACTTTTATTCTTTGGTTGTGTATCATTAAGTTTAGATTCGACTTGCATCGAGTCCTGGTGAGAGCTAAACAGACATTCCACGGATACCCTTGGATTCGCCCTAGGGAGAAGTGGGGACGTCACAGTTGGTATCAGAGCGCTAGGTTTAGAGATCTATTTGGAAGATGTATTAGAGACTTTACCCTTGAAAATAGGAACGAAATAACTTAGTTAGACCTTAAGTTGATATTTGAGCTAATTCGTGACTTTAAGTTTCTAACCTAGAATTTGTGGTTATTTTGTAGAGATGGAGAACAAAAATGGGAGTCATGCTGCTAATGGTAATGGGCATGCTAATGGTCACGTGGAGCCTCTTAGGCCAATCTACTATCGAGCACTTGGTGGAGGAGCTCACATTCGATTCTCGCCTTTCTCTAGATTTTCCCGTTGTCCCTGTAGGGCGACGTATGCTTATCCTAACGACCTCGTATTGTCCATTGATGATGAGCGACGGCAGTTGGTGAATTCTAACAGAGCCTTACTCTAGGAGATCGAGGAGCTGGGCGCTATGGTGGATGCTCAGGGTGCTAGGATTATGGAGCTAGAGGGGACGATGGTAGACGAGCTGGCTAGGACTGAGGCCGCTCGTGATGAGTTTCAAAGGACTAGGGTTCGACTCGCTAGGGTAGTCGAGGAGGTCCGGGATCAGGCCGCTGGGATTCTAGCTGACACCACTATGTTGATCGAGGAGGTGATGGACGCTGTTCAAAGCCCGGTTCCTGAGGACACTCCTGAGGAAGAGCCTTTCGAGGAGAATCCGGAGGAGGACCCAGAGGAGGAGGTCCCGCCTGACAGTCCTACTGAGGATTAGACTTGGAGTGATAAATATTTTGACTTTTGTAGTTAGAAATAGCTGGGGTGGTGCTAGTTCAAAGGCTATTGTATTTTGCTTAACTGTGTGACCTATTTTTGAGACATTTGAGTCTACTTTTGACGTGCATGACTAAATGTACTTTTGTGGCACCTGTGTGCTATATTTTTGTAAATGCCCCATGACTTGCTAATTGTGACAGCCCCACCTTCCCCTAAGGCGAACCAAAGGGTTTAGCGGACTGCCTGCCCAGCTCTCGCCAGGACTGACGGGCAGTTACACGCGATCTAAAACGTTTCGGGAAAGTAAAAGCGCGCTCGGACAAGCCACAAGTACAAAATAAAAAAAATAAAAAAAACGAAAACGATGAATAGTGCCTGGAACAGTGGAATCGGCCGGATTACCGGCCAGATTCTTAGCCGGATACTGTTCAGTAGCTAACAGCTCGGATTCAAATTTTCCCCAGGCAATCCGGCCGACAATCCGGCCAGTTTCTGGCCGGATTCCTGGCCGGATTCAGGCCAGGCAATCCTCGCCAAAATTTTTTCTTTTGTCGTTTGGAAACCGAACCTGTCCGCAACCGCAACCAAACATAAAAAATACATATACAACGTAACATTTAGCGTTTACAAGCCAAAATGGCATATGAAAGTCACTCAAAAGTTAATACATGTACGATTGCCAAATGAAAAGTGAAAACGGCCTCAAAGGCACATTTAAGGTTCAATTCATAAGCTATACATGTCCAAAAACTATAGTCATCTAGTTCATTCGGCAACCAATTCAAAAGTCATTCCAAAAGCAGACAGATTCCTGTAAGGAAAACAAAAGGAACGGGGTGAGCTATTTGCCCAGTGAGATACTATCACTCAAGCACCCAAGTGCATATAAGCATCAAGCTTCTCATTCAATACATTAAAAGTAAGCAAGGACACAAATCACATGTAGTGATAAAAGGATACGGGTGGCTCTCAAGAGCCCTTTTTCCCTCGTTTGCATTTCTTGATCGAACTTCATTGACTCTCCGTCAATTTCAAAAGTAACCAACCGTAGACTCCACTTTACTTCCACTCCTTCCACCCAACATACCCCTACCGGGCCCGAAATCCAAACACTTGCACTTTGGTATTACTCGAGTAAACCGGAATCGAGAGTCTCTCATACTACAAGATTCCATAACACTTTCCCAAGGCACATCAATTGGCACGACCAAGCCCTCGCCGGCTCGATTCAATCAACTACCAATGGGGTTGAGCTCATTGATAACAATTGTAGTCGTTGGATACTCGTCCAAACGACACCAAGTCATGTATTTTTATTTCAAGTAACACTTCGTGTAACATTCCAATCACATGATAACAAGGATATAAGGCACATAGTGAGAGTGATAAAGTACACTTTCACTTCAAGCAATTAACATTCAAAGCACCAAGTTCAAGTATCAAAGTCATATATTAACACACAAGTGAGTAGTACACTCACCAAGCTCGCAAATGTGGTTTCATGCACTTCCGTCAAAAGAACGTTGTGCACCAACGTCACGCCCTAAAACATGCAAACAAGTACAATGAGACTCGATAACGAGTCATAAACCAATGCCAAATACAACCCCAACATAAGCATATACAAACATTAGAAGAAACCAGAAAATGCGGAAATGCAATTAGCTTTGGCCCTGAAAAAACAGTTTTTGATCTCTTTTTGCGGTAATGGCACCAAAGGCACTACGATTACCGGATAAAGGTGTACGATACACCGATTCGAAGCTAAAAGATAGGGCTACAACATCACAGAAGGTCACTCAACCCAGTTTTGAGTGCAACCATGTCAAAAATGCAAGATACTACACCAAAACCGTAAAACAGATTCACAGAACGCATTCTAGCGGAAACATCATAACTCAGGCTCTCCAAGTCCAAATCCAGAATTCCAAAACCAGCTGAAAGCTAAGAAACAGGGCTACAGTTCATCAGAAGTCCTCAACAACCAATTCGGAAGCAATTCCAGCCAAAACAACCAATTACAGGCGCAATTCTTACATTCGGGTAAAACCAGAACAACAATAGTAATTTCGACTTTTCTCATTCTACACTACTCCGATTGACCTGAAATTTTGTAGGCACCTCTAAAATGTCATTCCCTACAACTTTCATGCTTTAAGCCAAGGCCAATTCGGCCTCTAACTAGGAGTTATAAATTCAGGCAGAATGTTCCTTAACCAAACCCTAACTTTCCAAAATTTCTTCCAAACCAGAAATTGGTTGCAATTATCCACTTTTTCCACCTCCTAAAGTCATTATATACCATTTCCAATCATCATAGATAGCCACACAATCATGTTCATATTAAAACAGAAAAATCAAAAAAATAGAAAACTTCACAAAAATAATAAAATTCAACCACAAATCAAGAAATAATCCATAATATTGCACCTTATACTACCACTAATCACAACTTAAGCATCATTAGAGGGAGGAGAATGGTTCTTCTCAACTCACCTTAGAAACAAGAGAGAGGGAGCAATAGGTCCTCTTAGCTTTCCAAATCACTCCACCAATCAACTCACTAACACTAATTGAAGAGGTTTTATGGAGTAAGTTCAAGTTTCAATGGTTGGTTGGATGGATTTGAGCTAAATGGAAGCAAAACTTGAAGAGTTTCTTCCTTTCTTTTTGAGAGAAAGAGCCGGCCACAATGAAGAGCAAAATGGAGAAATTTTGGTTGTTTTTTGATTTATTTAGTAAATTGGTAAGACCATGAATAGTGGTCTTAAAGGTAAACCCACTCAAATGGTGACACTTGTCACCTTTTATTAAATACTTACCTAACTTGTCTCTCTTATACCAATCCACTTAGCACCCTCTACTTATCTCTTAACACCCGGTAAATTAATTCCAGTATTCAAAACTTAACCTAGTTGGCCGAATTTTTCCGAACTTCTCGCACTAGTGGGTCCCACGTCCGGTATACGCTCTTAATTTCTCAAAATCTATTTGATACTAGAAAAATCATCTAAAACCTATATCTGCTCCTTAAAATTATCTCGAAATGTTTCTAATCACGAAAATGCAGAAAACAAGCCATGAAAATCCTAAAACCTAGAAAATAATAAATTACGGGTTTCACACTCTCTCCCCCGAATTTCGGAAATTTCTCACCTTAACTCACGAAAAGGTTAGGGTATTTCGTTCGCATTTCTTCTTCCACTTCCCAGGTAGCTTCCTCTACCCCATGGTTTCTCCACAGTATCTTCACCAATGGAATCTGCTTGTTTCTTAGCTCTTTGACTTTTCGGTCAAGCACTTGGACAGGTTTTTCTTCGTAAGCAAGCGATTCGTCCACGTCGATCTCCTCTGGTTGTAAGACATGGGAGGGGTCGGGATAGTACTTCTTGAGCATTGAAACGTGGAAAACGTCGTGAATTCTCGAGAGACTTGACGGCAGTTCTAGTCTATACGCTACCGCACCTATCCTCTGCAAGATCTTGTAAGGTCCGACAAACCTCGGTTGAAGCTTCTTTCCTTTGCCTGCCGTGACACTCCGTAAAGGGGTGACTTTAAGAAATACATGGTCTCCAACCTCGAACTCCAAATCTTTCCTTCTATTGTCTGCGTAGCTCTTTTGTCGGCTTTGAGCTGTTTGGAGTCGTTGCCGTATCAACTTGACCTTTTCTCGAGCTTCCTCCATCCAAGGAATAGTGGTTGGATCTAATGCCTTCCTCTCGCCAACTTCATCCCAGTAAATTGGTGATCGGCATTTTCATCCATATAGTGCTTCATATGGAGCCATTTGAATCGACGAATGGTAGCTATTGTTGTATGCAAACTCTACTAAGGTCATGTGTTGACCCCAGTTGCCTCCAAAATCCAGAATGCAAGTTCGTAGCATGTCCTCGAGAGTTTGAATGGTTCGTTCCGATTGTCCATCCGTCTGAGGGTGATAGGTCGTGCTCAAGTTGAGTTTCGTCCCCAGGGTTTCTTGGAACTTTTGCCAAAACCGAGATACGAACCGTGGATCTCGATCGGAGACGATACTGACTGGAACGCCGTGTAGCCTTACGATCTCGTCCATGTACAGCTGGGCCAACTTGTCCATGGAATGCTTCATGTTTACCGGCAGGAAGTGAGCCGATTTGGTTAACCGGTCGACGATTACCCAAACGGCATCGTGTCCTCGTTGCGTTCGCGGCAAACCTGAAACGAAGTCCATGGTGATGTTTTCCCACTTCCATTCAGGTATCTCAAGGGGTTGTAACAAGCCCGATGGTTTTTGATGCTCTGCTTTAACTTGTTGGCAAACGAGACATTTTTGCACGTACAGAGCAATTTCCTTCTTCATATTGTCCCACCAATAATTTCCTTTCAGGTCTTGATACATCTTACTACTACCCGGATGGATTGTATACTTGGATCGATGAGCTTCCTCTAGAATCTCCGTTTTCAACGATTCATCCTTCGGCACCACTATTCGGTTTCGGTATTTTAAAATACCCTCAGGACCAAAATTGAAATCAGTGATTTCTCCTTTTCCTACTTTCTCTCCCCATTTCTGTACCAGTGCATCTTCTTTTTGAGCTTCTTTAATCCTTTCCAAGAAGGTAGAAGTCACTTTAATATTGCCAAAAATCACCTTATGGCTCTCAGGGCAGGGTTTCCATTCACACACGGAGTCTAACAATTCCCACTCTTTGATCATTAGACTCGCGATTTGAGCTTTGCGACTTAGGGCATCGGCGGATTGGTGGGAAAGAGTGTAGAAAATGCAAGGCTTCAAGTGAGGAATTTTCAGGTGAAAAAACGGGGATTCTCTGCGAGTAGTTCGACCCAAGGGGATAAAGGTACCCCTCCCAAGTTTGGAAGGGGAGCCGGAGGAGGAAGGCTACCGGGGATGGCACGAGGGACTCCGCCGAGGGGTGGTCCCAATGGACGGGGCCCACAGAGAAGTGCCTCACAGGGAAGTTCAACCTCGGTTTCTCGTGGACCTTGTGGATTTTGTGGGAAACCAAATCACACCGAGGACAACTGTTGGAGGAAAGAAAGAAAATGCTTACGTTGTAGGAGTGCGGAGCATCAAATAGCCAACTGCCCGGTGTTACCTCGGGAGGCGAGAGTAACCACCCAATCGTCGAAAGCCAACTCGGGGCAGTCCAAGATGGAAGGGACAAAGCCGAAGGTGCCAGCTCGGGTATACTCCCTTGAGCAACATCAAGTCCCTGATTCTTCTAGGGTCGTAGAAGGTACGATCCCTGTTTTCCATCGTTTAGCCAGGATTTTGATAGACCCCGGTGCTACCCATTCCTTTGTTAACCCCGATTTTATGTGCGGCATTGATATAAAACCTGTTAACTTGCCTTATGACTTAGAAGTTAGTACTCCTACGGGGAATCAACGTTTGATTACTGGTATGATGTATGCTAATTGTGAAATTTGGGTAGGAGAGAGGAAGCTATTGGGGAATCTTATAAATTTAGCTATTAAGGGGTACGACGTTATATTGGGTATAGACTGGTTAGTTAAATACGATGCACAACTTGACTGTAAAAGGAAAGTAGTGGAATTTCGTATCGGGAGAGGCGACCTTAAGGCTAGATGTAAGGGGTAGTTTAGCCTCATCTGCATTGATTTCGGGTATTCGGGTTAGGAAACTACTGCATAGAGGGGCACATGGGTTCCTAGCTTTTCTTATAAATACTCCCACTAATAAGTTGAGGGTTGAAGATGTGTCTGCAGTGAGTGACTATCCGGATGTATTTCCTGATGAATTAGTAACTTTACCTCCGGAAAGAGAGATAGAGTTTAAGATTGACCTATTACCGGGGACGTCACCTATCTCTAAGACCCCTTATCGAATGGCACCTGCTGAGCTCAAGGAGTTGAAGTTACAATTGCAAGACCTGTTGGAGCGTGGGTTTATTCGTGAGAGTGGATCTTCTTGAGGGGCACCTGTACTATTTGTTAAGAAGAAAGATGGAACTTTAAATTTATGTATCGACTATCGGGGATTAAACAATATGACCATTAAGAACAAATACCCACTACCCCATATCGATGAACTGTTTGACCAGTTGCAAGGTGCAGTGGTCTTTTCAAAGTTAGATCTCCGACAGGGGTATTATCAGTTGCTAATTAAAAAGGAAGATGTACCCAAAACTGCCTTCAATTCTAGATATGGGCATTTTGAGTTTGCCGTCATGCCCTTTGGGTTGACCAATGCCCCTGCCGCTTTTATGGATTTAATGCATCGTGTTTTCAAATCCTACCTGGACCGATTTGTTGTAGTGTTTATTAATGACATTTTGGTCTATTCCAAGACTCGTGAGGAACATGAGCAGCATTTGAAGTTAGTTTTACAAACCCTAAGAGATCACCAGCTGTATGCCAAATTTAGTAAGTGTGAATTTTGGATGGAGAAAATCTCTTTCTTGGGACATGTAATTTCCAAAGAAGGTATCACGGTAGACCCGGCGAAAGTAGAGGCAGTGGCTGAATGGAAGAGGCCAGAAAACCCCACTGAGATTCGCAGTTTCTTAGGGTTGGTTGGGTACTATAGACGCTTTATTAAGAACTTTTCCAAACTGGCCGGCCCTTTAACCGACCTGACGAAGAAAAATGGTCGTTTTGTGTGGGATACTAGATGTGAAACTAGTTTTCAGGAATTGAAGCGAAAGTTAACCATGGCTCCTATTCTGGCCTTACCTAATGGGAAGGACTGTTTCACTGTTTATACTGATGCTTCGAGGGAAGATTTGGGATGTGTGTTGATGCAAAACAAGAACGTGATTGCTTTTGCCTCTAGGAAACTGAAAACCTATGAACAAAACTATCCTACCCATGACTTGGAGCTAGCTGCTGTGGTCTTTGCTCTGAAAAAGTGGAGACACTATCTATACGGGGTTACCTTTGAGGTTTATTCAGACTATAAGAGGCTTAAGTACCTCTTTTTCCAAAAGGAGTTGAATATGAGGCAACGCCGGTGGATGGAACTCTTAGAAGATTATGATTGCATGATCAACTACCATCCGGGTAAGGCTAATGTAGTAGCTGACGTCCTAAGTCGAAAGGCTCAAGTAGCGGGGTTGATGGTCAAGGAGTGGGAGATGTTAGGAGCAGTTAGTGAATGGAACCCTAATTTAGAACGTCAAAAGGTGACCTTTGGGAATATCCGGGTAACATCTACTATTCTTGATCGAATTAAAGAAGGCCAAGAGAAAGATCCGATGGTACAAAAGTGGAAGGAAAAGGTAGTAAAGAGAGCATTACCTGATTTCAATTTGAGCCCTGAAGGGATTTTAAAGTATAGGAACCGAGTAGTGGTGGCCAATGATGAAAACCTGAAAAGAGAGCTTTTGGAGGAAGCCCATCGATCGAAATACACGATCCATCCTGGTAGTAATAAGATGTATCAAGACTTGCAACAGTTGTACTGGTGGGATAAGATGAAGAGGGAGATTGCTCAATATATCCAAACCTGTCTGATTTGCCAGCAAGTCAAGGCCGAACACCAAAAACCCTCTGGACTTTTACAACCTCTTGAGATACCTGAATGGAAGTGGGAAAATATCACGATGGACTTTTTTTCTGGATTGCCAAAAACTCAAAAAAGACATGATGCCGTTTGGGTGATCGTTGATCGGTTAACCAAATCAGCTCATTTCTTACCTGTGAATATGAAGTATTCCATGGATAAATTGGCTCGGTTGTACATGGATGAAATTGTGAGGTTACATGGGGTCCCAGTGAGTATAGTTTCGGACCGAGATCCTCGTTTTGTATCGAGATTTTGGCAGAAGTTTCAGGAGAACTTGGGGACCAAAATGAATCTTAGTACCACTTATCACCTCCAGACGGATGGACAGTCAGAGCGGACAATTCAAACCCTCGAAGATATGTTACGGACTTGTATTCTAGACTTTGGGGGTAATTGGGGCCAGCATATGACTTTGGTAGAGTTCGCCTATAATAACAGTTACCATGCGTCCCTTCAAATGGCGCCGTATGAAGCTCTCTACGGACGGAAGTGTCGTTCACCCATTTATTGGGATAAAGTAGGGGAAAAGAAGGTTCTAGATCCAACAACCATTTCCTGGATGGAGGATGCACAAGAAAAGGTTAAGTTGATCCGTCAACGACTCCAAACAACTCAAAGCCGACAAAAGAGCTGCGCAGATAACCGAAAGAAAGATTTGGAATTCGAAGTTGGAAACCGTGTTTTTCTTAAGATCACGCCACTACGAAGCGTCACTGTGGGTAGAGGAAAGAAACTTCAACCACGGTTCGTAAGACCTTACACGATTCTTCAACGAGTTGGGAAAGTAGCGTACCGACTCGAGTTGCCACCAACTTTATCTCGAATTCATGACGTTTTCCATGTCTCGATGCTTAAAAAGTACTATCCTGATCCAACCCACATTGTGCAACCTGAGGAGATTGAGATAGATGAAGCACTCACCTATGAAGAGAGACCTGTACAATTACTCGATCGAAGAATTAAGGAGCTGAGAAATAAACAAATCCCATTAGTAAAGGTTTTGTGGAGGAATCATGGAATAGAAGAGGCAATTTGGGAGGTGGAGAAGGAGATGCAAAAGAAATACCCTGAGCTGTTTAGTAACCCAGGTGAGCAATTTCGAGGGCGAAATTCTTTAAGGGGGAGAGGGTGTGAGAACCCAGAAAAAAAAAATTTTGGCATTATTTTATTCCTGTGCCTCCGTTTTCTTTTATTTTCTTTATTATATTACTTTTCTCAACATTTTATCAGTAAATATAGTTTTTAAATCATTTTCCTAATATAAGTTAGTTTATGAGAAATTAGGAGTGTATATTGGACGTGGGACCCGCTAGTGCATTAAGTGAGAGAAATTCGGCCAATTAGGTTAAATTTTACATAAAGGGATTTAATTACTAGGTGTTAGGAGATAATTGGAGGTTACCTAGATGGATTAACCATGAGGAGACAAGAAAATGACTTCTAGCAACAACAAAGTGCCAAGTGTCCATTTCTTATTGGAGTAGACTTGCCTAACTTTTGCCTAACTTTCTTTAACTTTACTAAAAGACTAATTTTGACCCAAATCATCCTCATTTCATGCTCTCCTTGCCCGAACCTCTCTAGAGGGAAAAGAAAAGAAAGCTTCAACCTTTCATCTTCTATTCTTGCACAAATCTTGAAAATCGACCGATTATTTCGTGAATTAGTCCACAAAATTGACTTGCTAAGGGAGTTTGAAGGACTTGGTGGAGTTGTTTTGGAAGAAAAATCTCTAAGCTACTACCTTTCTTGAAGAGTTAAGGTATTTTGCTTGGAACTCACTCTTTGTTCCTAATAATGGCCAATTGGTGCCTTATGGTAGCTAATTAGTTGATTTTATGGAAGATTTTATGGATTAGAGTGAAGTTAGCTAATTTTCTAATTTTTGTGGGAATTTTTCTGTTTTCCTATGATGGATATGGTTGGGCTTGAATTGATGGTTCTAAATGGTGTTAAATAGCTCTCTTGTGCATTAATTGCGGTTATTTGCGAAAAATTTTCGCTTGTGCGGAAAATTTCAGATTTAGGGTTCCTAACTGGGGGTTTTCTATGGTTGGTTGTTAGCTTCTAATTGGCTATGATTAAGGGGTATTGTGACCCTGATGAAGTATATTGAATGGCTTATGAATTGTTTGGGTGCTTGTGGTTGTTTTGGATGTATTTGAATGGTTGATTGTAGGTTGGAAAAGCTGAAATTTTAGGGGAAATGCTGTCCAAATGTCTAGGGTATTAGATTCTTGTGAGTTGGGTTGAGTTTGGATAGAAATGAACGGTTTTAGGGGTTGTTTCTACTTTTAACCCTAAATGTTATATGTTTTTCATTTCCAAGTTATATTTGGTTTTTGCCTTAATAGTTTGTTTAAAAAGGTATTCGACTCGTGTTCGAGTCTTAATTGTACTTTCTTGATTATTATAGGGTGTGCCGGTGATCCGAGCCTCACGTCGGGTGAAAACTTTTGAAATTGCTTTGTTTGACTTGGTAAGTGTACTACTCACATGTTTGTTATTCCGTGGCTTTCTTGTACTTGAAGTCTGTGATTGGACTAGTTATGATTATTGTTTAGGCTAGGTGAGACGAGGGTGTACTTTACCACTCTCGTACTCTCTGGCCTACTTGACTGTTTACTATATCATTTGAAATACTCTTGATTGTACTTGATTTGGTGTCGTTTGGACGTGTATCCAACGACCTTTACTGTTAACTTTGGACCTTTACTGTTAACTCTGAGCTCTACCTCATTGGAAGTCAATTGACTCGAGCCGGTAAGAACTTGGTCGAGGACATTTGACAAGCCATGGGGACTGTATTTGGGAATCTTTGGGTATGAGACCCTTGATTCCGGTATACTCGAGTATTACCAATTCTGTACTGCTTGGTGTTCGGGCCCGGTAAGGGGAATGTGTGGTGGACGGAAAATCGGAGTAAAGAGGAGTCTACGGTTATGGTTATCTGTATACATTGACGGAGAGTCAATGAGATGAGATCAAGTATGACAAAAGAGGAAAAGGGCTCTTGAGAGCCGTCCGTATCCTTTTATTCTCTATAGTTATGTGGTGTTGACTTTACTCACTTGATGAACGTATTTGGATTGAATATTCTTATGTTTATGTGATCTTGGTATATGTACGTGATAGTACCTCATTGGGCGAAAGCTCACTCCGTTAATTTTGTTTTCCTTACAGGGAACTATCTTTTGGACTTTTGCTTTTGAAGAATGAGTTGAGCTAGTTTAGAGATTTTGTATAGCTCCTTCATGATTGGAAACCCTAATTGTATTTGGATTCAAATATTGCCTTTTGATGTGTAAATATACGAATGTGGTTTTGTAAAAGTGTGTACTTATGTTCATGTGTTGTGTGACGACCCCACTTCTCCCAAGGGTGAACCCAAGGGTATCGGCGGGCCGCCTGCCTAGCTCGCGCCAGGACTCAAAACTTAAAGTTCGAAAGAGCACTAAATACAATATATACAATCCCAAAAGAGTTATAATTACATTCTCCAAAAGTATCGAGTCAAACCACCAAAACAAAAACAAACATCCTAACTGTTCAACTATTACAAGCCAAACTAACTATACTAGTATACGAACCAAAAGTCCCCGCGTCGGCCCCTGCTAAGGAAAACAAAAGGAATGGGGTAAGCTATATGCTTAGTAAGTAAACAGGGGCGAAAGCATAAATTTCACGTAACAGTTACACAATAAGAGTAAAGCAAAAGTAGAAAAGAACAACATCATATAATAAGGATACGGGTGGCTCCAAAGCCAATTCATGTGCCATGCATGATCTCCTGCCGACACTCCGTCGACCACAAATAATAGTCCGTAGAACTTCACTTGTGCACCCACCGACACCTTATCACCCTCACTGGCCAGTCACCTCACAAACTTGCCCAGGCGAACGAAATCACAAACTTGAGCTTGAGTCACAAGCTCGGGTCACAAAATTGGTCCACATACTCAGCGAACCGGGTTCACAAACTTGGTGACCTCAAACCAAGTTGGACTGACTTCGACCAAGCCCTAACCGGCTCGAATAGTCCCTCTAGGTATTGAGTTCAACCTCAAACTCACAAAATTCACAAAATTATTCAAAAGTCACCCTGAGCCACCAGCTCAAGGGTTTTAGTTCCAAAATTGCTCATATACATAAGCCATGTACAAATATGTGCGCAAATTAGGGTTTAGAGCGAGTGTGATAAAGTACACCCTCGTCTAAGTACCCTCTTCATACATATCAAATCACATAAGCAACTAACATACAAAAGCGGCCTGAATACTTACCCAAAATACAAAAGTAGTACTAAAGCAAAATCGCTTCGCGCGTGTTCGCTAGTAGTGGGCCCCACCGGCTCCGCCTAGCTCACCACTGTCTGAAATAGAAGATTGTGTCATAATATATCACAAACGGCCACTAACGTACTTAAAACAAGCAAAACGGCAAAATTGGCACGCGCCAGTGCGGAAACGGCAAACGGGACGGCCAGATCTGCCATCTCAAACCGTTTTGGTCAAAAGTTAGGCTAGGAGTGTCGGATAAAGGTGGGTGAGACACCGTTTCGAAGCTAAAAGGAAGAGCTACAACTTTAATTTAGGTATCTCAACCCAGATCTCAATAGGTATAGGTCAAAAATGCACGAAACAGTGCCAGCTGTTTCATTGCGGTTTACCAAACAGGCCCTGTTTGCAAGGCCGTAACTCACGGCTCAGAAATCGAAATCAAGAAATTACAGAGGCGTTAGAAAGCTGAAACATAAGGCTAAAACTTTGATGTTTTGGCCAATATCTGAATCCACTCAGAATAGAACAAAAATCGAGTGCCAAAATAACCGTCAGAACTGTCCAGATACAAGGCAGTTCTGACGATCTATATTGTTTGGGTCATAACAGAAGCTACGGAACTCGGATTCCGACGTAATTTATACCGTTTCGAAGCTGAGACCAAGATCTAAATTTCTTATGAAGGAGTTGACACCCAGATCGAATGGGATCAATACGGAAAAACCCACGGTCAGAAACTGAAATTCAAAACGTACACAAACGAACGTCTACAACAGGCCTGATGGTTTTGTCCATAACTCAGGATACACTAATCCGTTTGACCTGAAATTTTACAAGTAGATTCAGGACCTAAGAGGCTACAGTGTTGAAGAAGGCCACTCAATCCAGTTTCGAGTGTAACTAGGTCAAAAATGCAAGATACTACACCACCATCGTAAAAACAGATTCACAAAATGTATTCTAGCACAAACATCATGAAACAGGCTACCTAAGTCCAAATTCCGAGATTCCAAAGCCATATGAAAGCTAAGATTTAAGGCTACATTTCATCAGAAGACCATAACAACCAATTCAGAAGCAATCCCAACCAAAACAACCAATTACAATCGCAGTTCTTACATTCGGCCAAAACCAGAACAACAAGGGTAAATTCGACTTTTCTCACTCTACGGTACTCCGATTGACCTGAAATTTTACAGGCACCTATAAAATGTCATTACCTACAACTTTTATGTTTTAAGCCAAGGCCAATTCGGCCTCTATCTATGACCAAAATTTTCGGACAGAATGAAGAACCAAGAACCCTAATTTTTCCAGATTTCTTCCAAAACAGAAATTACTTGAAATCTTCCACTTTTTCCACCCTCTAGAATCATTATATACCATTTCCAATCATCATAAACAACCACACCATCATAATCCAATTAAACCAGAAAAATCATCATAAAATAGAAAACTTCACCAAATCACTCCAAACCAAGATAAAAACCAGAAATTTCAGCACTTGAATCACCAATAAGCATAACATAAGCATCATTAGGTGTAGTAGGGTGGTTCAACCCTCACTTACCAAGAAACAAGAGAGAGGAAGATGTTGGTCACCTTAGCTCTTCCAAAAAGCTTCACTAAACAACTTACTAACACTAATAGGAGATGTTTTATGGAGTAAGTTCAAGATTAAACGGTTAAGTTGTTGATTTGGGCAAGATTAGAGCAAGGAATTGAGAGAGGTTTTTCTTCTTTTGCTTGGAGAGAGAGTCGGCCAAGAGGGAGAAAAGAATGAGGAATTTTTGGTTATTTTTGGTGATTTATTTGGTCAAAATAGAAAAAGGTGAATAGTGGTCTTATGGTAAGATTAAATCTTATGGTGACACTTGTCACCTTTTATTAAATATCTACCTAACTTTTCTCTCTCATATCAATCCAAATTGCAACCTCTACTTATCTCTTAACACCCGGTAAATTTTACACAGTATCCGAAACTTAACCTAATCGGCCGAATTTTTCCGAACTTTTCGCACTTGTGGGTCCCACGTCCGTTATATATTCTTAATTTTCTAAAAACTCTCCAATACTAGGAAAATCATTTTAAAACTATTTTTGCTCATAAACTTTATCTGGGGAATTTTCTAATAAAGAAAATATAGGAAAACGGGTTTTCAATCTTAACCGGAACTGAGGGTTTAAATCGTAATCCTTACTTAGGGTTTTCGAAATACTCCCAAAACCAAACGTTACCGCCCAATTAATGAATATATCAACGTAGAACGAACTGGGGCCTCACAATCTCCCCCACTTAGGACAATTTCGTCCTCGAAATTGCAATCAACGAGCTAAGGGTTGAAAAACTCGAAATAATCAAAAGATCAAAAGGTGTACATATATATACAAGTCACGCCAAAATGTACGCAATATAATGCACCATATACACCAAGAGACATTTCAAGTTAGACAAAGTCAAGTGCAGCAAGTACTATAGATGCAGGTATTAACATACCACAAGTAAATGACATGTAGGGACAATACAAGGGCAAATGAAAGAAACGCGACTTGTCGTCCCACACTCAGTGAAAACCACCCTCGTCCGGTTTCTTACTCCACTTCCCAAAGTGCCCGTTGATCTCTTGTACTCACTCTAGCCAGACAAAGCTTGTTCATGTTCCCCAAAATGCAAATCTCAAGTACTTAGCAGCGCCTCAACTCTGGAGTACTCAGGCACAAGAATCCGAAATAAGATAATTCACATCTCAAGCTGCAGTCCCAAGAGTAAACTATCTACAATCGAAATTCCTACCTGACGAACCTACCTATGGTCCTCAGATACCATGAGAAAGATTTAAGGCCTATAACATTTATGATCCATAACTTATGCTTGACCGAGCATCTAGTCCTTCATACTTATTCACCACTTCATCCAGGCTCACCCCGCGCAGAGACCACGCGAAGCAGCTATAGGTTTTATCCCTCAATTGCTTAACTTTCAAATAAAATCAAATCCCACAGTCCGGCATCCTAAACTTTCAGCCTAGGATACACTACAGAGATCTGAAACCTAAGCTCTGATACCAACTGTGACGACCCCACTTCTCCCAAGGGCGAACCCAAGGGTATCGACGGGCCGCCTGCCTAGCTCGCGCCAGGACTCAAAACTTAAAGTTCGAAAGAGCACTAAATACAATATATACAATCCCAAAAGAGTTATAATTACATTCTCCAAAAGTATCGAGTCAAACCACCAAAACAAAAACAAACATCCTAACTGTTCAACTATTACAAGCCAAACTAACTATACTAGTATACGAGCCAAAAGTCCCCGCGTCGGCCCCTGCTAAGGAAAACAAAAGGAATGGGGTAAGCTATATGCTTAGTAAGTAAACAGGGGCGAAAGCATAAATTTCACGTAACAGTTACACAATAAGAGTAAAGCAAAAGTAGAAAAGAACAACATCATATAATAAGGATACAGGTGGCTCCAAAGCCAATTCATGTGCCATGCATGATCTCCTGCCGACACTCCGTCGACCACAAATAATAGTCCGTAGAACTTCACTTGTGCACCCACCGACACCTTATCACCCTCACTGGCCAGTCACCTCACAAACTTGCCCAGGCGAACGAAATCACAAACTTGAGCTTGAGTCACAAGCTCGGGTCACAAAATTGGTCCACATACTCAGCGAACCGGGTTCACAAACTTGGTGACCTCAAACCAAGTTGGACTGACTTCGACCAAGCCCTAACCGGCTCGAATAGTCCCTCTAGGTATTGAGTTCAACCTCAAACTCACAAAATTCACAAAATTATTCAAAAGTCACCCTGAGCCACCAGCTCAAGGGTTTTAGTTCCAAAATTGCTCATATACATAAGCCATGTACAAATATGTGCGCAAATTAAGGTTTAGAGCGAGTGTGATAAAGTACACCCTCGTCTAAGTACCCTCTTCATACATATCAAATCACATAAGCAACTAACATACAAAAGCGGCCTGAATACTTACCCAAAATACAAAAGTAGTACTAAAGCAAAATCGCTTCGCGCGTGTTCGCTAGTAGTGGGCCCCACCGGCTCCGCCTAGCTCACCACTGTCTGAAATAGAAGATTGTGTCATAATATATCACAAACGGCCACTAACGTACTTAAAACAAGCAAAACGGCAAAATTGGCACGCGCCAGTGCGGAAACGGCAAACGGGACGGCCAGATCTGCCATCTCAAACCGTTTTGGTCAAAAGTTAGGCTAGGAGTGTCGGATCAAGGTGGGTGAGACACCGTTTCGAAGCTAAAAGGAAGAGCTACAACTTTAATTTAGGTATCTCAACCCAGATCTCAATAGGTATAGGTCAAAAATGCACGAAACAGTGCCAGCTGTTTCATTGCGGTTTACCAAACAGGCCCTGTTTACAAGGCCGTAACTCACGGCTCAGAAATCAAAATCAAGAAATTCCAGAGGCGTTAGAAAGCTGAAACATAAGGCTAAAACTTTGATGTTTTGGCCAATATCTGAATCCACTCAGAATAGAACAAAAATCGAGTGCCAAAATAACCGTCAGAACTGTCCAGATACAAGGCAGTTCTGACGATCTATATTGTTTGGGTCATAACAGAAGCTACGGAACTCGGATTCTGACGTACTTTATACCGTTTCGAAGCTGAGACCAAGATCTAAATTTCTTATGAAGGAGTTGACACCCAGATCGAATGGGATCAATACGGAAAAACCCACGGTCAGAAACTGAAATTCAAAACGTACACAAACGAACGTCTACAACAGGCCTGATGGTTTTGTCCATAACTCAGGATACACTAATCCGTTTGACCTGAAATTTTACAAGTAGATTCAGGACCTAAGAGGCTACAGTGTTGAAGAAGGCCACTCAATCCAGTTTCGAGTGTAACTAGGTCAAAAATGCAAGATACTACACCACCATCGTAAAAACAGATTCACAAAATGTATTCTAGCACAAACATCATGAAACAGGCTACCTAAGTCCAAATTCCGAGATTCCAAAGCCATATGAAAGCTAAGATTTAAGGCTACATTTCATCAGAAGACCATAACAACCAATTCAGAAGCAATCCCAACCAAAACAACCAATTACAATCGCAGTTCTTACATTCGGCCAAAACCAGAACAACAAGGGTAAATTCGACTTTTCTCACTCTACGGTACTCCGATTGACCTGAAATTTTACAGGCACCTATAAAATGTCATTACCTACAACTTTTATGTTTTAAGCCAAGGCCAATTCGGCCTCTATCTATGACCAAAATTTTCGGACAGAATGAAGAACCAAGAACCCTAATTTTTCCAGATTTCTTCCAAAACAGAAATTACTTGAAATCTTCCACTTTTTCCACCCTCTAGAATCATTATATACCATTTCCAATCATCATAAACAACCACACCATCATAATCCAATTAAACCAGAAAAATCATCATAAAATAGAAAACTTCACCAAATCACTCCAAACCAAGATAAAAACCAGAAATTTCAGCACTTGAATCACCAATAAGCATAACATAAGCATCATTAGGTGTAGTAGGGTGGTTCAACCCTCACTTACCAAGAAACAAGAGAGAGGAAGATGTTGGTCACCTTAGCTCTTCCAAAAAGCTTCACTAAACAACTTACTAACACTAATAGGAGAGGTTTTATGGAGTAAGTTCAAGATTAAACGGTTCAGGTGTTGATTTGGGCAAGATTAGAGCAAGGAATTGAGAGAGGTTTTTCTTCTTTTGCTTGGAGAGAGTGTCGCGCCCCACTTTTTGACGGATGTGTGGAAGTGTGGTGTGGTGAGTGTGTATGAAATGTGAACGTGTGAAAGTGAAAACAATGAAAGGCCATGGGACTTAGGAATGCGACGATTTGGCCAAGTGAAGTTCGAAAAAGGGTTTTTAATAAAAATGGAGTCGCCACTTGGTATAGAGTTAGGGTGTACCAAGTCACCCAAAAATGATTTTTGTTTTTGAATAAAAAAAGTAAATAAACCCTTTTAGAGAACTTTGGGTCTACGTAACCAAAAGAGGGATCGGGGGTCACATTTGACGAAGGGGAAGGCAAGGATAAAAATCCAAGGCACCCCTTCGACCTAGCCAAGGCTAGTTGCGTGACTTAAACCAATTTTTCCTAATTTTCCTACCCAAGGTATGTATCGCGTGTTGGATATGTCTATATGAATGCAAAACCTAGACCTAGGGGGACATAGGGGAAATTTCTCTTCAAAGGTTGAGTGGTGCCAATCACATTAATTGTGAAGCCCAATAATGATCCTTTGGAGAGGTCACATGTAATCCTAAATGACGTAAAAATGAGTGGAATGCATGCCATGTGAAAGTGTGAGTTTGTGTGAAGTGAGAAAAATGATAAAAGTAATAAGATATAAGTGGAGGTGTGCAAATGTCTTTGAATGCAAATATATACTCCAAGTGCAAGTGGGCAAAAATGCATGTATGCAATTTAAAGAAAAGTGCGAAAGTGTCGGTGTGCAAATGAAGATGAAAGTACTCGTGTGCGAGTGAAGATAAAAGTGTTCGTGTGCAAGTGAAGATAAAAAAGTGTTCGTGTGCAAGTGAAAAAAGTGTTCGTGTGCAAGTGAAAGTGATAAAAAGGTGCATGTGTGCAAATGAGACAAAAGTGAAAGTGTGATGATAGAGTGGATTGAGAATGCATGAGCCTAGGGAATTCATGCATATTGGGTACGTGGAGACCTAAGTCGTGACTCAATTTACCCTTTTATAGGGAGGATACAAGCGTGCTAAGGCTTTAGAAAAAGCCACACTCGTCTATATCCCATATTTAAGGGGACTCTCAAGCAAATGAACCCTATAACTAGCATGAAATGCAAAAATCCTAAAATGGAGGGAAAAGGGGTTCGAGGGGGCATGCAAAATGATAAAACTAAAAAGAATGCATGACATGTAATGAACATGCAAACATGTACTAACGAGGAAAAATCCCTAAGGGTCTAGCGTTGGACTAGCCCATTCTATGAATTCCGACTAGCGTTGGACTAGCGGAAACGTAGATTCATCCATCACATTCATTCATGGCTATGGAAAGCGAGTAGACATGCCAAACACTCATAAACACATAGCACATAACATTTAGCATGCTCGACTAGATGCAAGGCCCTAACAAAGCACTTAACACATAACACATAGGCATGCAATCAAGCTAATTAACCTATTACATTTGCTAACTAGAACAAAAGGGGGGAAAGGGAAAATGGACAAGAAAGCTCGCCAAGCCCTATCTATTACAAGCCAAGAGGTGTACACATACCCCATAATAAAACTTAAATAAAATTGCTCGCTAAGCCCTATCTATTACAAGCCAAGAGGTGTACACATACCCCATAATGAATAACTTAAACAAAAGCGAAAAGTAAATGAACTAATTGAAAGCAATTTAGACGAGGCAAGGAAAGCGAAGTAGACATGCATATCCACATAACACATAGGAGCACATAAGGTCAAATGAAATGCAAATAAAAGGGTAGAGTGTACCTCCCTTGAAATTGGGGCCCAATGGAGTGGAATCATTTATTTATCCTCCAAAAATAAAAGAAATGGTCAAGGTACCAATTTATTTGGAAAAATAAGCAAACACAATCTCTCTTGGTCATAAAGCCCCTAAAGTCATGAATTAAGTGCGATTGAAACAAAGCATAGTAATTAATTAAAACAAACAAGCAACGAAAATGTAGAATTAAAAGCTACCAAGGGCCAAATTGAGGAAATCATTCAATTGATTGGGCCATAGTAGGACAAGGGGAGACTTGGGGGGTTAAAATGTAATTTTTGGAGGTCATTTACATGCATGCTACGTAGAAGATTTCTGCATTTTGAAGCTTTCTACAACTAAACACATGTCTGCTGCATGTTTATTTCTAAGCTTTGCGGCAATTTCCAACAGCAACTACATCCATTTCATCACACAAACAAATTCATCCAAACCAGAAATTGTTGACCAAACCAAAACATTGAAATTTTGTTTGTAAAAAACTAAGATAGCGAATCTGATCTGATTGACAACACAAGAAGGAAAAGAAACTGCAGCCAGATTTTCTTTCGACAACCACATACTAAGCAACCTCTTGACCTCTACTGCTAAGCTTCCAAACTCTCTCAAAACGGATAAATCAAACATTTCAAACAACACAAAAAAAAACTTCAGCAGCCAAATGAAGCCAGCTGCGGTTGATTCAGAATTTTTTGCAACTTTATGCTTTCATATGCAGGTTTCAAATTTTTGCTTTTCTATTGCTGGTTTCTGGGTTTTTATCGTGAATGCGCAGGTTTTCCTTTGCTATGACTAAAAATCTGGGTTAAACATCATTTTCTAATTTCAAACAAACAAAATTACAGCAGCTCGACATTCACATATAGACAGACGCATTCTGCAGCAAATCACGCATAACCGAGATGACAAAAGAGAGTCTTGTTGACATCAGAAATTTCTACTTCAGCAGACTAAAAAAAAACGTCAAGACACCAAAAAACTGCGAGCTTATTGCAGCAAACATACAGGCGGTCTCACACAGGACAGTCAGCAAATTCAAAAAGAAAATCTCGGCCAGGCAAGAAACTCAACCAGCAATTTTGGCCTTGAAGAGCACCAGATTTTGTTTTTTTCCAATTTTCAGTTCAGGCATTTAAGATTATACAACCTCCAAACGATATACCCGAACGTCATACTCTAACTCCAAGCAACAAAATTACAGCAAATCCCCATCCATACACAAAGGAAACCTTTTGCAGCCATTTCAATCAAAACTAAGTCTACTCATGAAAAGGAGAAAAGAAAGCTCAGACAAGCTTCACAATAGACAGATCCACCGTAATGATCTCAGCCCATTTAGAATCACACAACCCTCATAACATTGTCTAATTCCCAAAGGTCTAACTATGTTACCAATCACAGAAATGCAGAAAAGAAAGAAACTTGTGGTAAACAAAAGCTAGGTTCATCAAAAGTTGCTGCCTTTTAACCAAATCATGCAATCATTGAACATCTACTTGCCCGAAAGCTTTAGAAAGCTTCAGAAACTACAGAAAAAGATGAACTAAAAGATGCAAGACAGATGTGATGAACTCAAACCTTCATGAAGCTAAACTGGATTTACCTCAGGATTATCGCACTGTCCCTGGAATCGAGAGCCCACTAGATGCCTTTTGCGCTGATGAAGTGGCTTCTCCTCCCTTGGTTCCTTCTCGCTTGATTTCTTTTTTCACGTGGCTTCACTTTCCCAGACTTCCTGGTTCTCTCTTGCCCCTTTGTTCTTCTTCCCGTTAGCTCCTCTCTCTGCTCTCGGTTGCTTTTCTTTTCTCTCCAATCCTCCCCTCTGATTTTTGGTTCCGCTGTCACCTTAGCTCTCTCAAAGCCATCCGAAACTCTCTCTTCATTTTGCTGTCTCCCTCTGTTTTTCTCTCCTCCTTCCCTCTGTTCTATTCTCAGTTCTCGGTTTTTCCTTTTAGCCGTTCCCTCTATCCTCCTCACGCTGCTCTCCTCTCTTGTTTTCTAGCTTTTTTAGAATCCCCCCCGTCAACATCTTCTCGCTGGTCTATTTCTACCTTCGCCGTCCTAGCTCTCTCTTGCTTTCCCCGTCTTTCCTTAGCCGTCAACTTCTAAACAAAACCCCCAAAACCTCCCCCTTGCGGCTACGGCCCCAAATGCCCAACACCTTCACCAACCCTTCATCCCACGGCTCTCCTACTCTCTTGCCCGTAGGTTTCTTGCCCAGATTTCTTTCCTAGTTTGCTGCCGTCAGCTTGCTCTCCCAAGAACTCTCCTTGCTCTCCCTCGGTCTCGGCCCTTTTCTCCCCGCTCAAAACCTAGCCGCTACCTAGCCTTTCTGGTTTTCTCTACGCCGTGTCCTCTCTTTTTCTGAAAAACCCTCCAGCCTACTCACCAAACCCCAGCCGTTAAAAGCCTTCAGATTTTTCTCACAGCCGTTCTCTTTCTCTCGGCCTTTTCTTAGCTATTTTTTGTTTGTCTCTCCCTCTCTCCTTCTTTCCTACGCTGTTTTTTCTATCGCCCTTTACTCCCCTCTTGCGGCTGCTGTTTCTTTTTCTATTTATACCAAGAACCCCCTCCTAAACCCTTAACAAACTCCTTCTGTATTTGCAGCTAAGGAGCTGCCTCAAAGTTCCTTTGCAAGCTGCGAAAATGCAGCTTGCATGCACGTAGCTTTTCTTTTTTTTCTTTTTTTTTTTTTACAACTTAATAAATACAGAATATAAATAATAATAAGAATAACAAAACGACAAAACCATGTAATAATAATAAGAATGAAAACAAATAAATAAAAAAACAAACTAAATAAATAAAAACCACAAAAATGTCCATTTTTCAAATTTTCTTCATTTTTCCTTTTTTCTTTTTCAAAATAACTTAATAAGAATAACTAAAGTGCAAAAAGGTTGAATTTAAAGAAATAAACATATTTTTGTGAACGAATTTCCCTTTTTCTCTTTTTTATGATTTTTCTTTCTTTTCCTCTTTTTCTTCTTTTTTTTTTCTTTTAAGAAAGCATTGAATTTAAACTACAAACGACTAAATCATATTTTTCTTGAATGCTTTTTTTCCTTTTCTCCAAATTCTATGATAAAACTTAAAAATAAAAATAAAACTGGAAACTAAAAACTAAAAATGAACTCGACAAATAAAAAAACTAAAAATGAAATTACACCAAAAATTTGGTGTCTACAGAGAGAGTCGGCCAAGAGGGAGAAAAGAATGAGGAATTTTTGGTGATTTATTTGGTCAAAATAGAAAAAGGTGAATAGTGGTCTTATGGTAAGATTAAATCTTATGGTGACACTTGTCACCTTTTATTAAATATCTACCTAACTTTTCTCTCTCATATCAATCCAAATTGCAACCTCTACTTATCTCTTAACACCCGGTAAATTTTACACAGTATCCGAAACTTAACCTAATCGGCCGAATTTTTCCGAACTTTTCGCACTTGTGGGTCCCACGTCCGTTATATATTCTTAATTTTCTAAAAACTCTCCAATACTAGGAAAATCATTTTAAAACTATTTTTGCTCATAAACTTTATCTGGGGAATTTTCTAATAAAGAAAATATAGGAAAACGGGTTTTCAATCTTAACCGGAACTGAGGGTTTAAATCGTAATCCTTACTTAGGGTTTTCGAAATACTCCCAAAACCAAACGTTACCGCCCAATTAATGAATATATCAACGTAGAACGAACTGGGGCCTCACAATCTCCCCCACTTAGGACAATTTCGTCCTCGAAATTGCAATCAACGAGCTAAGGGTTGAAAAACTCGAAATAATCAAAAGATCAAAAGGTGTACATATATATACAAGTCACGCCAAAATGTACGCAATATAATGCACCATATACACCAAGAGACATTTCAAGTTAGACAAAGTCAAGTGCAGCAAGTACTATAGATGCAGGTATTAACATACCACAAGTAAATGACATGTAGGGACAATACAAGGGCAAATGAAAGAAACGCGACTTGTCGTCCCACACTCAGTGAAAACCACCCTCGTCCGGTTTCTTACTCCACTTCCCAAAGTGCCCGTTGATCTCTTGTACTCACTCTAGCCAGACAAAGCTTGTTCATGTTCCCCAAAATGCAAATCTCAAGTACTTAGCAGCGCCTCAACTCTGGAGTACTCAGGCACAAGAATCCGAAATAAGATAATTCACATCTCAAGCTGCAGTCCCAAGAGTAAACTATCTACAATCGAAATTCCTACCTGACGAACCTACCTATGGTCCTCAGATACCATGAGAAAGATTTAAGGCCTATAACATTTATGATCCATAACTTATGCTTGACCGAGCATCTAGTCCTTCATACTTATTCACCACTTCATCCAGGCTCACCCCGCGCAGAGACCACGCGAAGCAGCTATAGGTTTTATCCCTCAATTGCTTAACTTTCAAATAAAATCAAATCCCACAGTCCGGCATCCTAAACTTTCAGCCTAGGATACACTACAGAGATTTGAAACCTAAGCTCTGATACCAACTGTGACGACCCCACTTCTCCCAAGGGCGAACCCAAGGGTATCGACGGGCCGCCTGCCTAGCTCGCGCCAGGACTCAAAACTTAAAGTTCGAAAGAGCACTAAATACAATATATACAATCCCAAAAGAGTTATAATTACATTCTCCAAAAGTATCGAGTCAAACCACCAAAACAAAAACAAACATCCTAACTGTTCAACTATTACAAGCCAAACTAACTATACTAGTATACGAGCCAAAAGTCCCCGCGTCGGCCCCTGCTAAGGAAAACAAAAGGAATGGGGTAAGCTATATGCTTAGTAAGTAAACAGGGGCGAAAGCATAAATTTCACGTAACAGTTACACAATAAGAGTAAAGCAAAAGTAGAAAAGAACAACATCATATAATAAGGATACGGGTGGCTCCAAAGCCAATTCATGTGCCATGCATGATCTCCTGCCGACACTCCGTCGACCACAAATAATAGTCCGTAGAACTTCACTTGTGCACCCACCGACACCTTATCACCCTCACTGGCCAGTCACCTCACAAACTTGCCCAGGCGAACGAAATCACAAACTTGAGCTTGAGTCACAAGCTCGGGTCACAAAATTGGTCCACATACTCAGCGAACCGGGTTCACAAACTTGGTGACCTCAAACCAAGTTGGACTGACTTCGACCAAGCCCTAACCGGCTCGAATAGTCCCTCTAGGTATTGAGTTCAACCTCAAACTCACAAAATTCACAAAATTATTCAAAAGTCACCCTGAGCCACCAGCTCAAGGGTTTTAGTTCCAAAATTGCTCATATACATAAGCCATGTACAAATATGTGCGCAAATTAGGGTTTAGAGCGAGTGTGATAAAGTACACCCTCGTCTAAGTACCCTCTTCATACATATCAAATCACATAAGCAACTAACATACAAAAGCGGCCTGAATACTTACCCAAAATACAAAAGTAGTACTAAAGCAAAATCGCTTCGCGCGTGTTCGCTAGTAGTGGGCCCCACCGGCTCCGCCTAGCTCACCACTGTCTGAAATAGAAGATTGTGTCATAATATATCACAAACGGCCACTAACGTACTTAAAACAAGCAAAACGGCAAAATTGGCACGCGCCAGTGCGGAAACGGCAAACGGGACGGCCAGATCTGCCATCTCAAACCGTTTTGGTCAAAAGTTAGGCTAGGAGTGTCGGATAAAGGTGGGTGAGACACCGTTTCGAAGCTAAAAGGAAGAGCTACAACTTTAATTTAGGTATCTCAACCCAGATCTCAATAGGTATAGGTCAAAAATGCACGAAACAGTGCCAGCTGTTTCATTGCGGTTTACCAAACAGGCCCTGTTTGCAAGGCCGTAACTCACGGCTCAGAAATCGAAATCAAGAAATTCCAGAGGCGTTAGAAAGCTGAAACATAAGGCTAAAACTTTGATGTTTTGGCCAATATCTGAATCCACTCAGAATAGAACAAAAATCGAGTGCCAAAATAACCGTCAGAACTGTCCAGATACAAGGCAGTTCTGACGATCTATATTGTTTGGGTCATAACAGAAGCTACGGAACTCGGATTCCGACGTACTTTATACCGTTTCGAATCTGAGACCAATATATAAATTTCTTATGAAGGAGTCGACACCCAGATCGAATGGGATCAATACGGAAAAACCCACGGTCAGAAACTGAAATTCAAAACGTACACAAACGAACGTCTACAACAGGCCTGATGGTTTTGTCCATAACTCAGGATACACTAATCCGTTTGACCTGAAATTTTACAAGTAGATTCAGGACCTAAGAGGCTACAATGTTGAAGAAGGCCACTCAATCCAGTTTCGAGTGTAACTAGGTCAAAAATGAAAGATACTACACCAGCATCGTAAAAACAGATTCACAAAATGTATTCTAGCACAAACATCATGAAACAGGCTACCTAAGTCCAAATTCCGAGATTCCAAAGCCATATGAAAGATAAGATTTAAGGCTACATTTCATCAGAAGACCATAACAACCAATTCAGAAGCAATCCCAACCAAAACAACCAATTACAATCGCAGTTCTTACATTCGGCCAAAACCAGAACAGCAAGGGTAAATTCGACTTTTCTCACTCTACGGTACTCCGATTGACCTGAAATTTTACAGGCACCTATAAAATGTCATTACCTACAACTTTCATGTTTTAAGCCAAGGCCAATTCGGCCTCTATCTATGACCAAAATTTTCGGACAGAATGAAGAACCAAGAACCCTAATTTTTCCAGATTTCTTCCAAAACAGAAATTACATGAAATCTTCCACTTTTTCCACCCTCTAGAATCATTATATACCATTTACAATCATCATAAACAACCACACCATCATAATCCAATTAAACCAGAAAAATCATCATAAAATAGAAAACTTCACCAAATCACTCCAAACCAAGATAAAAACCAGAAATTTCAGCACTTGAATCACCAATAAGCATAACATAAGCATCATTAGGTGTAGTAGGGTGGTTCAAGCCTCACTTACCAAGAAACAAGAGAGAGGAAGATGTTGGTCACCTTAGCTCTTCCAAAAAGCTTCACTAAACAACTTACTAACACTAATAGGAGAGGTTTTATGGAGTAAGTTCAAGATTAAACGGTTCAGGTGTTGATTTGGGCAAGATTAGAGCAAGGAATTGAGAGAGGTTTTTCTTCTTTTGCTTGGAGAGAGAGTCGGCCAAGAGGGAGAAAAGAATGAGGAATTTTTGATTATTTTTGGTGATTTATTTGGTCAAAATAGAAAAAGGTGAATAGTGGTCTTATGGTAAGATTAAATCTTATGGTGACACTTGTCACCTTTTATTAAATATCTACCTAACTTTTCTCTCTCATATCAATCCAAATTGCAACCTCTACTTATCTCTTAACACCCGGTAAATTTTACACAGTATCCGAAACTTAACCTAATCGGCCGAATTTTTCCGAACTTTTCGCACTTGTGGGTCCCACGTCCGTTATATATTCTTAATTTTCTAAAAACTCTCCAATACTAGGAAAATCATTTTAAAACTATTTTTGCTCATAAACTTTATCTGGGGAATTTTCTAATAAAGAAAATATAGGAAAACGGGTTTTCAATCTTAACCGGAACTGAGGGTTTAAATCGTAATCCTTACTTAGGGTTTTCGAAATACTCCCAAAACCAAACGTTACCGCCCAATTAATGAATATATCAACGTAGAACGAACTGGGGCCTCACAATCTCCCCCACTTAGGACAATTTCGTCCTCGAAATTGCAATCAACGAGCTAAGGGTTGAAAAACTCGAAATAATCAAAAGATCAAAAGGTGTACATATATATACAAGTCACGCCAAAATGTACGCAATATAATGCACCATATACACCAAGAGACATTTCAAGTTAGACAAAGTCAAGTGCAGCAAGTACTATAGATGCAGGTATTAACATACCACAAGTAAATGACATGTAGGGACAATACAAGGGCAAATGAAAGAAACGCGACTTGTCGTCCCACACTCAGTGAAAACCACCCTCGTCCGGTTTCTTACTCCACTTCCCAAAGTGCCCGTTGATCTCTTGTACTCACTCTAGCCAGACAAAGCTTGTTCATGTTCCCCAAAATGCAAATCTCAAGTACTTAGCAGCGCCTCAACTCTGGAGTACTCAGGCACAAGAATCCGAAATAAGATAATTCACATCTCAAGCTGCAGTCCCAAGAGTAAACTATCTACAATCGAAATTCCTACCTGACGAACCTACCTATGGTCCTCAGATACCATGAGAAAGATTTAAGGCCTATAACATTTATGATCCATAACTTATGCTTGACCGAGCATCTAGTCCTTCATACTTATTCACCACTTCATCCAGGCTCACCCCGCGCAGAGACCACGCGAAGCAGCTATAGGTTTTATCCCTCAATTGCTTAACTTTCAAATAAAATCAAATCCCACAGTCCGGCATCCTAAACTTTCAGCCTAGGATACACTACAGAGATCTGAAACCTAAGCTCTGATACCAACTGTGACGACCCCACTTCTCCCAAGGGCGAACCCAAGGGTATCGGCGGGCCGCCTGCCTAGCTCGCGCCAGGACTCAAAACTTAAAGTTCGAAAGAGCACTAAATACAATATATACAATCCCAAAAGAGTTATAATTACATTCTCCAAAAGTATCGAGTCAAACCACCAAAATAAAAACAAACATCCTAATTGTCCGCTATTACAAGCAAGTCTAACTAACTATACTAGTGTAAGTGCCCAAACGTACCCGCGTCGGCCCCTGCTAAGGAAAACAAAAGGAATGGGGTAAGCTAAAAGCTTAGTAAGTAAACAGGGGCAAAAGCGTAAATTTCACGTAACATCAATTACACAGTAAGAGTAAAGCAAAAGCAGAAAAGTAACATCACATAATAAGGATACGGGTGGCTCCAAAGCCAAGTCATTTGCCATGCGTGATCTCCTGTCGACACTCCGTCGACCATAAATAAGGTCCGTAGAACTTCACTTGTACACCCACCGACACCTTATCACCCTCACTGGCCAGTCACCTCACAAACTTGCCCAGGCGAACGAAATCACAAACTTGAGCTTGAGTCACAAGCTCGGGTCACAAAATTGGTCCACATACTCAGCGAACCGGGTTCACAAACTTGGTGACCTCAAACCAAGTTGGACTGACTTCGACCAAGCCCTAACCGGCTCGAATAGTCCCTCTAGGTATTGAGTTCAACCTCAAACTCACAAAATTCACAAAATTATTCAAAAGTCACCCTGAGCCACCAGCTCAAGGGTTTTAGTTCCAAAATTGCTCATATACATAAGCCATGTACAAATATGTGCGCAAATTAGGGTTTAGAGCGAGTGTGATAAAGTACACCCTCGTCTAAGTACCCTCTTCATACATATCAAATCACATAAGCAACTAACATACAAAAGTGGCCTGAATACTTACCCAAAATACAAAAGTAGTACTAAAGCAAAATCGCTTCGCGCGTGTTCGCTAGTAGTGGGCCCCACCGGCTCCGCCTAGCTCACCACTGTCTGAAATAGAAGATTGTGTCATAATATATCACAAACGGCCACTAACGTACTTAAAACAAGCAAAACGGCAAAATTGGCACGCGCCAGTGCGGAAACGGCAAACGGGACGGCCAGATCTGCCATCTCAAACCAAAAGTTAGGTAGGAGTTCGGATCAAGGTGGGTGAGACACCGTTTCGAAGCTAAAAGGAAGAGCTACAACTTTAATTTAGGTATCTCAACCCAGATCTCAATAGGTATAGGTCAAAAATGCACGAAACAGTGCCAGCTGTTTCATTGCGGTTTACCAAACAGGCCCTGTTTGCAAGGCCGTAACTCACGGCTCAGAAATCGAAATCAAGAAATTCCAGAGGCGTTAGAAAGCTGAAACATAAGGCTAAAACTTTGATGTTTTGGCCAATATCTGAATCCACTCAGAATAGAACAAAAATCGAGTGCCAAAATAACCGTCAGAACTGTCCAGATACAAGGCAGTTCTGACGATCTATATTGTTTGGGTCATAACAGAAGCTACGGAACTCGGATTCCGACGTACTTTATACCGTTTCGAATCTGAGACCAATATCTAAATTGCTTATGAAGGAGTCGACACCCAGATCGAATGGGATCAATACGGAAAAACCCACGGTCAGAAACTGAAATTCAAAACGTACACAAACGAACGTCTACAACAGGCCTGATGGTTTTGTCCATAACTCAGGATACACTAATCCGTTTGACCTGAAATTTTACAAGTAGATTCAGGACCTAAGAGGCTACAATGTTGAAGAAGGCCACTCAATCCAGTTTCGAGTGTAACTAGGTCAAAAATGCAAGATACTACACCAGCATCGTAAAAACAGATTCACAAAATGTATTCTAGCACAAACATCATGAAACAGGCTACCTAAGTCCAAATTCCGAGATTCCAAAGCCATATGAAAGATAAGATTTAAGGCTACATTTCATCAGAAGACCATAACAACCAATTCAGAAGCAATCCCAACCAAAACAACCAATTACAATCGCAGTTCTTACATTCGGCCAAAACCAGAACAGCAAGGGTAAATTCGACTTTTCTCACTCTACGGTACTCCGATTGACCTGAAATTTTACAGGCACCTATAAAATGTCATTACCTACAACTTTCATGTTTTAAGCCAAGGCCAATTCGGCCTCTATCTATGACCAAAATTTTCGGACAGAATGAAGAACCAAGAACCCTAATTTTTCCAGATTTCTTCCAAAACAGAAATTACATGAAATCTTCCACTTTTTCCACCCTCTAGAATCATTATATACCATTTACAATCATCATAAACAACCACACCATCATAATCCAATTAAACCAGAAAAATCATCATAAAATAGAAAACTTCACCAAATCACTCCAAACCAAGATAAAAACCAGAAATTTCAGCACTTGAATCACCAATAAGCATAACATAAGCATCATTAGGTGTAGTAGGGTGGTTCAAGCCTCACTTACCAAGAAACAAGAGAGAGGAAGATGTTGGTCACCTTAGCTCTTCCAAAAAGCTTCACTAAACAACTTACTAACACTAATAGGAGAGGTTTTATGGAGTAAGTTCAAGATTAAACGGTTCAGGTGTTGATTTGGGCAAGATTAGAGCAAGGAATTGAGAGAGGTTTTTCTTCTTTTGCTTGGAGAGAGAGTCGGCCAAGAGGGAGAAAAGAATGAGGAATTTTTGATTATTTTTGGTGATTTATTTGGTCAAAATAGAAAAAGGTGAATAGTGGTCTTATGGTAAGATTAAATCTTATGGTGACACTTGTCACCTTTTATTAAATATCTACCTAACTTTTCTCTCTCATATCAATCCAAATTGCAACCTCTACTTATCTCTTAACACCCGGTAAATTTTACACAGTATCCGAAACTTAACCTAATCGGCCGAATTTTTCCGAACTTTTCGCACTTGTGGGTCCCACGTCCGTTATATATTCTTAATTTTCTAAAAACTCTCCAATACTAGGAAAATCATTTTAAAACTATTTTTGCTCATAAACTTTATCTGGGGAATTTTCTAATAAAGAAAATATAGGAAAACGGGTTTTCAATCTTAACCGGAACTGAGGGTTTAAATCGTAATCCTTACTTAGGGTTTTCGAAATACTCCCAAAACCAAACGTTACCGCCCAATTAATGAATATATCAACGTAGAACGAACTGGGGCCTCACAATCTCCCCCACTTAGGACAATTTCGTCCTCGAAATTGCAATCAACGAGCTAAGGGTTGAAAAACTCGAAATAATCAAAAGATCAAAAGGTGTACATATATATACAAGTCACGCCAAAATGTACGCAATATAATGCACCATATACACCAAGAGACATTTCAAGTTAGACAAAGTCAAGTGCAGCAAGTACTATAGATGCAGGTATTAACATACCACAAGTAAATGACATGTAGGGACAATACAAGGGCAAATGAAAGAAACGCGACTTGTCGTCCCACACTCAGTGAAAACCACCCTCGTCCGGTTTCTTACTCCACTTCCCAAAGTGCCCGTTGATCTCTTGTACTCACTCTAGCCAGACAAAGCTTGTTCATGTTCCCCAAAATGCAAATCTCAAGTACTTAGCAGCGCCTCAACTCTGGAGTACTCAGGCACAAGAATCCGAAATAAGATAATTCACATCTCAAGCTGCAGTCCCAAGAGTAAACTATCTACAATCGAAATTCCTACCTGACGAACCTACCTATGGTCCTCAGATACCATGAGAAAGATTTAAGGCCTATAACATTTATGATCCATAACTTATGCTTGACCGAGCATCTAGTCCTTCATACTTATTCACCACTTCATCCAGGCTCACCCCGCGCAGAGACCACGCGAAGCAGCTATAGGTTTTATCCCTCAATTGCTTAACTTTCAAATAAAATCAAATCCCACAGTCCGGCATCCTAAACTTTCAGCCTAGGATACACTACAGAGATCTGAAACCTAAGCTCTGATACCAACTGTGACGACCCCACTTCTCCCAAGGGCGAACCCAAGGGTATCGACGGGCCGCCTGCCTAGCTCGCGCCAGGACTCAAAACTTAAAGTTCGAAAGAGCACTAAATACAATATATACAATCCCAAAAGAGTTATAATTACATTCTCCAAAAGTATCGAGTCAAACCACCAAAACAAAAACAAACATCCTAACTGTTCAACTATTACAAGCCAAACTAACTATACTAGTATACGTGCCCAAAAGTCCCCGCGTCGGCCCCTGCTAAGGAAAACAAAAGGAATGGGGTAAGCTATATGCTTAGTAAGTAAACAGGGGCGAAAGCATAAATTTCACGTAACAGTTACACAATAAGAGTAAAGCAAAAGTAGAAAAGAACAACATCATATAATAAGGATACGGGTGGCTCCAAAGCCAATTCATGTGCCATGCATGATCTCCTGCCGACACTCCGTCGACCACAAATAATAGTCCGTAGAACTTCACTTGTGCACCCACCGACACCTTATCACCCTCACTGGCCAGTCACCTCACAAACTTGCCCAGGCGAACGAAATCACAAACTTGAGCTTGAGTCACAAGCTCGGGTCACAAAATTGGTCCACATACTCAGCGAACCGGGTTCACAAACTTGGTGACCTCAAACCAAGTTGGACTGACTTCGACCAAGCCCTAACCGGCTCGAATAGTCCCTCTAGGTATTGAGTTCAACCTCAAACTCACAAAATTCACAAAATTATTCAAAAGTCACCCTGAGCCACCAGCTCAAGGGTTTTAGTTCCAAAATTGCTCATATACATAAGCCATGTACAAATATGTGCGCAAATTAGGGTTTAGAGCGAGTGTGATAAAGTACACCCTCGTCTAAGTACCCTCTTCATACATATCAAATCACATAAGCAACTAACATACAAAAGCGGCCTGAATACTTACCCAAAATACAAAAGTAGTACTAAAGCAAAATCGCTTCGCGCGTGTTCGCTAGTAGTGGGCCCCACCGGCTCCGCCTAGCTCACCACTGTCTGAAATAGAAGATTGTGTCATAATATATCACAAACGGCCACTAACGTACTTAAAACAAGCAAAACGGCAAAATTGGCACGCGCCAGTGCGGAAACGGCAAACGGGACGGCCAGATCTGCCATCTCAAACCGTTTTGGTCAAAAGTTAGGCTAGGAGTGTCGGATCAAGGTGGGTGAGACACCGTTTCGAAGCTAAAAGGAAGAGCTACAACTTTAATTTAGGTATCTCAACCCAGATCTCAATAGGTATAGGTCAAAAATGCACGAAACAGTGCCAGCTGTTTCATTGCGGTTTACCAAACAGGCCCTGTTTGCAAGGCCGTAACTCACGGCTCAGAAATCGAAATCAAGAAATTCCAGAGGCGTTAGAAAGCTGAAACATAAGGCTAAAACTTTGATGTTTTGGCCAAGATCTGAATCCACTCAGAATAGAACAAAAATCGAGTGCCAAAATAACCGTCAGAACTGTCCAGATACAAGGCAGTTCTGACGATCTATATTGTTTGGGTCATAACAGAAGCTACGGAACTCGGATTCCGACGTACTTTATACCGTTTCGAAGCTGAGACCAAGATCTAAATTTCTTATGAAGGAGTCGACACCCAGATCGAATGGGATCAATACGGAAAAACCCACGGTCAGAAACTGAAATTCAAAACGTACACAAACGAACGTCTACAACAGGCCTGATGGTTTTGTCCATAACTCAGGATACACTAATCCGTTTGACCTGAAATTTTACAAGTAGATTCAGGACCTAAGAGGCTACAATGTTGAAGAAGGCCACTCAATCCAGTTTCGAGTGTAACTAGGTCAAAAATGCAAGATACTACACCAGCATCGTAAAAACAGATTCACAAAATGTATTCTAGCACAAACATCATAAAACAGGCTACCTAAGTCCAAATTCCGAGATTCCAAAGCCATATGAAAGCTAAGATTTAAGGCTACATTTCATCAGAAGACCATAACAACCAATTCAGAAGCAATCCCAACCAAAACAACCAATTACAATCGCAGTTCTTACATTCGGCCAAAACCAGAACAGCAAGGGTAAATTCGACTTTTCTCACTCTACGCTACTCCGATTGACCTGAAATTTTACAGGAACCTATAAAATGTCATTACCTAAAACTTTAATGTTTTAAGCCAAGGCCAATTCGGCCTCTATCTATGACCAAAATTTTCGGACAGAATGAAGAACCAAGAACCCTAATTTTTCCAGATTTCTTCCAAACAGAAATTACTTGAAATCTTCCACTTTTTCCACCCTCTAGAATCATTATATACCATTTCCAATCATCATAAACAACCACACCATCATAATCCAATTAAACCAGAAAAATCATCATAAAATAGAAAACTTCACCAAATCACTCCAAACCAAGATAAAAACCAGAAATTTCAGCACTTGAATCACCAATAAGCATAACATAAGCATCATTAGGTGTAGTAGGGTGGTTCAAGCCTCACTTACCAAGAAACAAGAGAGAGGAAGATGTTGGTCACCTTAGCTCTTCCAAAAAGCTTCACTAAACAACTTACTAACACTAATAGGAGAGGTTTTATGGAGTAAGTTCAAGATTAAACGGTTAAGTTGTTGATTTGGGCAAGATTAGAGCAAGGAATTGAGAGAGGTTTTTCTTCTTTTGCTTGGAGAGAGAGTCGGCCAAGAGGGAGAAAAGAATGAGGAATTTTTGGTTATTTTTGGTGATTTATTTGGTCAAAATAGAAAAAGGTGAATAGTGGTCTTATGGTAAGATTAAATCTTATGGTGACACTTGTCACCTTTTATTAAATATCTACCTAACTTTTCTCTCTCATATCAATCCAAATTGCAACCTCTACTTATCTCTTAACACCCGGTAAATTTTACACAGTATCCGAAACTTAACCTAATCGGCCGAATTTTTCCGAACTTTTCGCACTTGTGGGTCCCACGTCCGTTATATATTCTTAATTTTCTAAAAACTCTCCAATACTAGGAAAATCATTTTAAAACTATTTTTGCTCATAAACTTTATCTGGGGAATTTTCTAATAAAGAAAATATAGGAAAACGGGTTTTCAATCTTAACCGGAACTGAGGGTTTAAATCGTAATCCCTACTTAGGGTTTTCGAAATACTCCCAAAACCAAACGTTACCGCCCAATTAATGAATATATCAACGTAGAACGAACTGGGGCCTCACATGTTGTATTTGGCTTGTATATATCCTTTTCAATTATTATAAGAAGTTACTTGTATTCGATTGGGTCTTGGTCGGATTGTGACGTGGCAGTCACTATTTACTTTCCGTTTCGATTTTCGTTTTTTGTTTCATTATTGTTGGTTTGGTTAAGCGCGCCAATAGATTTCGGAACGACTTGAGTTTGTGTTTTACCGTTTTAGTAGTCCTGGCGAGAGATGACAGGCAATCCGCTAACCCCTTTGGTCCGCCTTAGGGGAAGGTGGGGCTGTCACAACTTATATATGAATAATTATGTATTACAAACTATCAATTAAGGTTAAATCCAATTAAAGTGATCAAATATAGTTTGGATTTAATGTATCTAATAGGATGTGGGCCTTTAATGTGTAGAAACTTGAGAGCTCCTATTTCTATGATAGGCTGAGATAGGGCTCCAAAAGGTAACAAAATGTTTCCTATAAATAGGGTTATGGTCCCCAGGTCACACGCATTATTCTAGTTGTCGTATTTCCTAATACTACAAAATAGCTCTTTCCTGATATCCTATCGTCAGGAAAAATACCAGAGAGAAACTAAAGGGCTCTTTCAAGGATCGGCGAATACGTGTTGATCTGAAAGGCCACCCCAAATTCTCTAAGGATTCAAGTATCAAGTTTGTCAATATGGATTCAGGTACGCTTCCGCTATTTTACTGTTAATTTATTTCTTAATAATCGCCATATAGATTTTGGATTTTAATAGGTAATGATTTTCACCAAAAGCTAAATTTAGATAACCACCCTAACAAGTGGTATCAAAGCCCTTTATGGTTGATTATTAGGAAATAATTTGAATTTAGTAATTCATATTTTTTTAAGAGTTATGATTAATTTGGGTTTCGCCTGTATAGCTGAAAATCTTTGTTCCGTGGTTTTTTTTTTTATCGAGTTCAATAATTGTTTCATGATACGGCTTCATATTTCGAATCTGATATTTATTTTTGGAAGTCTTGGTTGCTGATGGCATGAATTGCTGTGATAAACAATTGTTTTTCTAATGGCACGCAGTGCGATTTCACCCATATTGTTATCTTTATGCTTTCGTACAATTACATCAGATAATTCATGAATTCGGTCAACACTTGAAGTTAGTGGGCTCGCATGAATTGATATGATATTCAAGTGGGCTCCATGGTAATCAAACTTTAGCCACGGTTCATTGATATTTTAGTGTGCCAACTTTCTTTGTAAACTAAATTGGTTTCTGGCTTCGGGAGGCCTTTCATTTTTTTCTCTGTTCTTAAGAATTAAAATTGACAAGGAAAACATTCTGAGTTTCAATTTTCTGTCCATAGTATTAATTTAGTTAATACTTGAGCTCTTTGACCAGTTTCTTTGTTTAAGAATAAATATGCCTATATTTATGTTAAGAATATTAGGGTTTCTTTAATTTAACTAAATCCTAATAAAGTTAAATAAAATATTTAAACCCGATAAAGTTCATATGTTTGACCCACTAAATATATAGTTTTATGAGACATTATGAATTTCAAGAAAATTTTGGGCTTGAATAATAAATTGGGTCAAATTATGGATATGGACCTCTGGTCCAATAAGTCTGTCGTGCCCCATTTTTTTTAAAAAAATAAAAATAAATAACGAGTTTAGAAAAATGGAATTTTAATTCAATTTTTGATTGAAAAAATGATTTTTGATTTAAAAAGAAAATGGGCCTAAATGGGACTTGTAATGCAACGATTTGGACCCAAATTATAGTTTAAAAAGAGTTTTTAAAATAAAAATTGGAGTCGCCACTTGGTATAGAGTTAAGGTGTACCAAGTCACCTAAACATGAATTTTTCAAAGAAGAAAGTAGAAGAACCCTTTTTAAACGACACCAAGTCTACGAAAATCAGAGAAAAAGATTCGGGAGTCACATTTGAAGAAAGGGAAGGCAAGGATAAAAATCCAAGGCACCCTTTCAACCTAGCCAAGGCTAGTTGCGTGATTTAGTCAAAGATTTTCTTAATTTAACCTAAAATTTATCACATTTGGATGTACTATATGAATGCAAACCCAAGACTTAGGAGAGTTTCGGGGGGTCGAAATTTCTCTTCAAAACTCAATTGGTGCCAATCACATTAATTGTGATGCCCAATAAAGACTCTTCGAAGAAGTCATGAATAATGCAAGTCATGAGACTCGAAAGGAAGAAAAAGTAAAGAAAATAATAATATACAAATGTGTATGTCCTAAAGGAATGCATCATAATGGGTGCGGGGACTTACACTCGTGACTTTCAATGTTCCCTTTAATAGAGGGAATACGAGCGTGCTAAGGCAAGAAAAACCAAACTCGTCCATATCCCATATCCAATGGATAATTTCCCTAGTCTAATCGTGCAAATGTACTAGCCTAGTTCTAATTCTTAAATGGGAATGCAAGTCTAATGTCATGTTTTCATACAAAGGAGCAAGGAATATATATAAGGGGAAATACGAGATAAGGGCTATACATATAAGGAAAGTGTCATGCAACATGGTAAAGGCCTAAAAAGTGAAAAATATGTATGAGATGAAGTGATTTTATCTCACAATCATGATCTAACGCGTAGACAGTCCCTAAGGGTCTAGCATTGGACTAGCCCATGCCTACAAATTCTCAATAGCGTTGGACTAGTGAAAAATCGGAAAAGGGGGCCACAACTAGCGTTGGACTAGTGTGGTGACGTCACACATCAGTTACAATCAAATAAATCATGTAAGACCTAATAAAAGCATGTAAACACATAAATCACGTATAGCACATAACACATAAGCATGATATCTAGATGCAAGACCCTAAGAAAGCGGATAACACATAACACATAAGCATGCAACACATACCAAGCAAATAAAGCAAACAAGCCCTAACTATTACATTGGGGGGGCCCTACTACAATCTAAGGGGAAAAGAATAAAATAAAATAATCCATAGCTATTACAACTTTGGCATTCAAGTGCCTTTCGAATGATCAAAATTAAAAAATAAATATACAAAACTAAAACAAATAAAGTGGATAAATAAATAAAATGAAAACATTCAAAAGGCATGCAATTAAACACGTCAAGTCACATAGGGCACGTAGAGTCAAACAAAGTAAGAAATAAGGGATAGGGTGTACCTCCCTTGAATTGATGACCTAGTTGGACGAGAAATTACTTATTTACCCTCCAAAAACAAAGAAAAGGTCAAGGCATCACTTTAATAAACAAGTAATCACAAGAAATAAAGATAAACATGAAATTGAATCACTCAAAACATTCAAATGAACTAAACAACCCATATTCATCAAATTGAAACATACAAGGACCCATTTGAAAGAATTAAAGAAATTCGGGGGATCAATTTATTATTTTTACAAATATTGAGAATCCCCAAAAGGAAATAAATTAAGATTAAGGGCTTAAGGTGAAACCTACCAATCAAATGATAAAATTCACAAAAATAAATGAAGACCAATCAGCTACGATTAAACAATAAAATTTCCAGAATTCCACACAAAAAAAAAATCAAATCAAAACTACAAATCTAGAAAAAGTTCTTAAAACCTTCAAATTCATCCTAAAACTCATGTATATTTTGTCCAATAATCACAATGAAGACACATCAAAGAAAAAAACATTTTAAAGGACACAATTGATTAACTTTTCCAATTTTATGGGTCACAATAGTATAAGGGTAAGCATGGGGGGTTAACATGCACTTTTTCTGAAAATCTTCATGCAATCTACGTGGGAGAAGCTTATACTTCTGTAGCTTCCAGCCACAATATTTCTGCAACTCCGAACCATTTAGTAACCCAGGCAGCTTATGAAAATATGAAACAGAGCTTCAAATTCCATACACCCTTATCAAGCACAAGATTAACATGCAAACGGCGGAAATCTAAGATGAGAAAACTAGCAAGTTCGAATGCATTCAAGGGTTCATTTCAGGCAATTTTCGGCTTCCATATACACGGGAAAACAGCCATGAATATTAACTCAAATGAAACCTACAAACCTGTCAACTAATCCCACAAACTCAACCCGACAAAAATCATGCAATGACACGAGATCAAAGATTCAAAATCCCTCCTCCCAAACAAATTTGCAAAGACAGGAAAACATCTTTTGTTGCTTCTACTAGGTTCTTGCATGTTGGGTTCAATTTTCTGGTGGGTTTTTGAATGCCATCCAAACATAACTAATGGCCAAACAAACAAAACTTGGATCCAAACAACAAGATTACCCAGTATTCTTTCCATTTTTAACCACAAAATCTTATGTTTTAAACATGAAAATCCGAGAGAAAGAGGATGCGAAAATCTGGACAGTGTTCGGCCACTTGGGTCTTCATGTTCAGAAATCACAGAAAACTTGCAGCCCAACATTCATTAGATTCACCATAAACACACAAATGAACATGCAACCAAGGAAATCTAGGGTAGAGAGGGGCCAAAGATATGCATTTCCCAAAATTTTCAGGCAGCCTAGTCACGGATTTCATCTTATTCGCTGGTTGTCTCTCTGCAATATACTGAGCTTTGTTATCAACTGAACACATCAACAACAAACATCACAAGCTTGGACTGACACAAGATCATGGAACCCAAAACTTAACACAACTCATCGCTCAAACATCATCTTTAATCATATGCAAATATGGTAGAAGCTTTAAGCCAAGCATTGACAAGCAATACAGCAAAAGGCAAGAAGATGCAACGAACAAAATAGCAGAAATCTGTTATATATTTGAACTTATATTAAGAAAAAGAGCTTAAAAAAAATTACCTTTAATATCAGCTACCTCAGGATTTGCTATCATATCCACATTCCGTTGGCGATAACGCGTATCCACATCATGTCCGGCACTGGCAGTAGCGAGGGCCTTCAGTTGCAGCCAGCAGGCTTTAGGGGTGCAATGGCAGTGATAGTGGTGGAGTCAACGGCAGTAGGAGAAGAGTCGCTACAGCAACGGCAGCGCCACCACCACAGCCGACGTTGATGATAAGATCCTCGATATTCCGCTTCTCGCAGAGCTTTTTCACTTGAAGCCGACGAAAGTTTAGGTTCTTGTGTGGATATCCTCTGATGCTGCGGCCGCCCTGCGCTTTTCTCTTTTTCTTTCCCCAGAAGATTTCCTCCTTCCTCCTTGCTCTCGTTTTGGATTCTCTTGGTTCCCTCTCGCTCTCTTCTTTTGTACTTTCCTCTGCCCATAAAAATTGTCTCTCTCGGCCTCTTCCTTTTTCCTTTCACGCAACCCCAGCCGTCACTCCATCCTCTCAAAACCCTCCTCAACCGTCACCAGATTTCCTCTATTTCTGTTTTTCAGATTTTCCTTTCTTGTTCAATCCCCCCTCCGAAGCTCTCCCCACTTTCCAGATCTTCCCCTTCGTTCCTTCTTTTTTCCGTGGCTTTGCTGAAGTCTCCCCTTTCCAAAACCTAGCCGCCCCTTTTTTTTCAGTTTCCTTCCATCGAAAGCCTCCTTTTTTTTTTGGTGCGTGGTCCGCCACCCCCTTTTTTCCCTTCCAGATGAAAAACCCTCAGCCCCCTTTTTAGATTTTTTCTCTCCATTTTTCTTAGCTCTTCCGTAGCTTGCTTTTTCCTTTTTCCTTGTTCCAGCCGCGCCATTCATTTCCCAATCCTTTTCTTTTTTGATTTTTCTTTTCCTAAAAAATTCCTTAAGCCACCAAGTGTCTAGACACCTAATCCCTTAGGTGTTGTGTTGTCCAAAATACAAAGGGACACTTGTCCCAATGCATGCCCCCCACTTGCCATTTTTATTGTTTTTCCCTTTTTCTTTTTTTCTTCTTTTTCTTTTAAAATTTAGTATGAAGGCAAAATAAAATAAAGTAAAATAAAACTAAAATTGAAACAAATAAAGCTAAAATTAAATTAATTAAATAAATAAAGTTTAAAATAAAAAATTTGGTGTCTACAGTTTGCCCCTCTTTGTCTGAGTTTTGGAAAAACTTGAGACAAAGAAGTAGACACCAAATACTTACCTGTGTTATTTGGCTGCAGCTACTCGAACGACTGCCGTTTTTGAAATGATAACTGACCCCTTTAACAAAATAATTTTGAAATGGGACTGACCCAAACGAGAAATTTAAAACGGGACTGACCCGAACAGAAAATTTAAATCGAAACTGACCCGAACAGGAAATTTAAATGGGACTGACCCGAATAAAAAATAAAGTGCTAACTAGTGGGCCTAACCCATGTTTAGTGGCAATGAAACATGAAATGCACGCTAGTGGGACTGATCCATGTTTAGCGGCAATAAAAATGAGATGCACGCTAGTGGGACTGACCCATGTTTAGCGGCAATACCCATGTTTAGCGGCAATGAAAATGCATCTAGTGGGACTGACCCATGTTTAGCGGCAATGCAAATGAAATACTCACTAGTGGGACTAACCCATGTTTAGTGGCCGTGCAAAATGAAATGTTCACTGGTGGGACTAACCCATGTTCAGTGGCGGTGAAAAATGAAATGCGCATCAGTGGGACTAACCCATGTTTAGTGGCAATGCAAATGAAGTGCTCACTAGTGGGACTGACCCAACGGCTAGTGGCAGTGCAAAAGAAATGCTCACTAGTGGGACTGACCCAACGGCTAGTGGCAGTAGAAAAGAAATGCTCACTAGTGGGACTGACCCAACGGCTAGTGGCAGTGCAAAAGAAATGCTCACTAGTGGGACTGACCCAACGGCTAGTGGCAGTAGAAAAGAAATGCTCACTAGTGGGACTGACCCAACGGCTAGTGGCGGTGCAAAAGAAATGCTCACTAGTGGGACTGACCCAACGGCTAGTGGCGGTGCAACTGAAAACGCTGATATGTTTGAAGAAACTGTATAAGACTTGCTTGGAAAATTATCCAAAGATTTGCCCCAGTGTGATGAATTAGTCAATGGGATTAAACCCGAGCCTGCCTTAGTTAGTGATACAAAATTCAAACCCAACGTGATGGTTGTGATGTTGGTGGCACGAAATCCAAACCCAACGTGATCTTTGTGATGTTGGCGGCACAAAATCCAGGCCCAACGTGATCTTTCAAAAAACACAAGAAATTAAATTTGATTTGTCAAGAAACAAGAAATTAAACTTGATTTTTTGATTTTTGACTTTTTTGATTTTTTTTTCTTTTTTTCCTTTTGATTTTTGATTCTTGATTTTTTTGTTCGAGAGAATCTTTTCAAAAATAATTTGCCCCAGTGTAGGGCCTTTTTTCCTTCTTCTTTCTTCTCTTTTTCCGGTATCGGCCTTCCACATCACTAGCTGTTTCTTCATCGATTTCAGCCATCAATTCCTACACAGGGGGCTTACCAAAGTACAATATGCACTTAAAATTTCTTGTTTTATTGATGTACCTACTACTCATGTGAAGAGCGCATGATTCATTCAAAAATGTCTTACTTGACTCTTGGACGAAATTCTCGAATGTGTTACAAAAATTTGCCCCAGTGTGGGCTTATTTCGCGAAATCTCACAAATAGAATTTGCCCCAGTGTGAGCTCCTTTGATTGTAAAAATTTGTTCAGATGATTCCCCATTTATTCGAAAAAAGAGAAACCACACATTCTAAAATTTAGAAAATAATCGTATATACAATGTGAAGAAATGTAAACGTCGAGTTTGAACTCATGCAGAAATTTCATGATGAATCCCTTAGAGTAACACCAAATTCAAGAAGATTTCTTCCTCACTTTTAGCATCGGTGCTTAGTGTAACGGGTCACCACTTCTTGTTGGTTCATCTTTCTGAACAAATCAAGTGGGCGTTATTTATGATTTGAAAGTGGCTAAAGGAAATGGGAGGTCAAAATTTGTCTTATTTTTGTGCCCATTCGATATCCCATCTTAGTGAAAGCAAATAGTTTGTTATCCTTATTTCTTAAGAAAACTTAGTCAACACATAAGCTTGCAACAGAGGGGTAGAAACGATACCAAAACATGCGGAAACAGGTCATAATCTTATGATCATGAGTGACAGGTAGATTTCTTATGAGCGTAACCCTTGCTTTGAGTTGTCATGAGGGATAAGTCAGCGATGGACTTTATGAGCTTGTAATGCGGCTGGAAAGCGATAGTTAAATAAAAAATTTTCGAGGGTATTGCACCGAAGATCGCATTTTTCTCAAAACTGCTCTCATTTCGTACTCAAAGATCTCGGACTTTGTTTGCACTTTTCTCATCATTCACCAGGGATTTCAGCGTCGAAATTTTTTTTTTTTTGTGTATTTACTCTTCTTGCTTTGCTTTTTGCTTGTTCCTCCTTTTTTCTCGACCTGGTGGATTTTCACATGGTGAGTAGTGTCAACCTCATACCCAAGCAATTCAGAAATACAGCTAAAATTTTCTAGCATCAGAAATTTTCTTGACAGGGCTATTGCAAAGAACAGAAGTCAGGACTTTCGGCTTTTGTAATGGGGTCTGGTGGGGTGTTTAGAAAAGTTGAGGCTTGAAAGCAAATTTCTTGATGAGAGAGGTGTGAAATAACCTGAGATTGTACCATTTTGAAATTATCTCCAATTTTGAACGAAACCGAGGAAAATTTGCCCCATTTTGATTGGATTTCTCTCTTTGCATTTTCCTTTAAAAACTAAATTTGCCCCAGTCTATTTTTGAACTGAGGTTCTCTTTTCTCTTTTTCTTTTGATTTTGTTGCTTTATCACTTTTCACTTCTTGAGACTTTCCCCTTTTCAACTCAAACTTGCCCCAGTGTGGGGTTTGCGATTCTCCGGAGTTGTCAAACGAAATAATTTATTCTGAAGGCTTAAAAGGGATAACTAGGGATAGAATGTTTGATTGGAAAAGAAGAGGGCCTGACTTTTATTCCGTTCCTTACATTAACTCTGAAAGGAAACTTTCATTAATGGAAAATTTCTTGCTTGTATCTGAATTAATTGACTGAGGAAGACCCTTGTTCATCCATATCTGTGAAACATAGGTGATCCGCCGGACAAAACTCTTCCTTTTCTTTTTTCTTTTCTTCTCTTTTTTCAAAATTGAAGCCCAGGTAGAATCAAATTTCTCCAATTTGTGATTCCCTCTTTTCTTTTAATTTTAGCATTTTTGCTTTTTCTCCTTTTGAAAAATTCTCCAATCTCCTTCCCCAACGTGGGGTGCGATCGTAAGTGCTTTTGAAAAAAATCACCCATTTTAGCTCAAATGAGGATGCAAGGGATAAATAGTGTTTAGGTTGTAGAAACGATGGTCAAAGTATCATTCTTACACCTCATGACAACCAAAGTAACGAAATGGTCATTGAAAATTCACTCCCTTTTTGATATTTGAAAATCTTCCAATATAGGGTAGTGATCATTAAGACTCTTATTTGAAACGAAATTATTCTTTCAAAGGCTCAAATGGGAGAGCAAATGATAAAATCTGTATAGGTAGAGAAACGAATGCTCGAAGTATCATTACAAATTTTTAAAACAAACAAGAATAATGCACATTTTTGCTTTCACTTAGATGTGATTGAATCTGGTTAGACCAGTGAGCATTTTCAAGCAAAGATTGCCCCAATTTGTAATTTATCAATCAATGCGACTGATTTTTGGAAGGGGCAAATAGAGGCGGGCAAAATAGGAATTGTACAGTGAAGGAGAAAAGGTATCTCATTGGGCCTTTTGAGTAACCTCTTTTAATTTTGAGCACTCTTATTGTACAGTTTGAATCACCAATCTAGTGTATGCAGAGAATTTAGAAAACATACACTTGTGAATTTTCAGACAGGAGGTTGAAAAATCTCAATTTGGTCTTATTTCTTAAAATTCATCATGAAATCTCCAATGGGCAAAATAAAGAATGAAATATACATGAATATATACAAAACAACAATTGTCTAAATGAAAAACTTTATTACTGAAAAATCTCTAAAGAGCTCCATATATACACTTTTGTCTCATTTTCTTTTGGAACAACAATGTATTAACAAATCAAGTAAACAGAATTTTTCTTTGACAAACAATTATGAAGCCTCTTAGATGCTTTAGTCTAGCGCTTCCAGATAGATCCTTCATGTTTTCATTGTAAGGTCCGCCCAAAAATCAAGCAATACTCAAAATCATCATCAGATGTAGAAAAAATAATTTTACCTTATTGAAACCTCTTTTAAAAATGCAAGGGAGGGGAAAAATAAAAGAAAAAAATACCCAGAGTTAGTAAGCAAAATTATAAAATCGGTATGCATGTCCTATGGGGGAACCCTTTTTGTGCCAAGGGTAGGCCTAACATGATGTAATCTTCTGAGGTAAGCACTATACCATGCCTGATGGATCCGATCAACTTAGTAACATTTGATTTGAAAAGCAATTTGAAAATTTTGGGCCAATTGAATAGTGGGAGACCTTTTAACAAAATGAGGACAAATCCAAACGAATGAATGGTTTTGGTTGGCCCAAGAATTTGTACAAATCATTTTGTTATTGGGGAGATTGTAATTTCTTACATGGATCGAAACCCCAATCTATCCAAATGGAATGAAGGCGATAAGCGATTTTCTCAAAAACAAATAGCCATCCCAACGCTTGACATCAAAACCCCTAAGTTGTCAAATGGATCAGATGAAATTGATGAACTTTGTTGGATCGCCCTAAAAAAATGGATACATTGGTCAAATAGATTGAATAAAATTAACGATTTATTCAAAAATGACTAGATTACCTTAAAAGGATAAACTGGTCAAATGAATTGAATGAAATTTGATAACTTATTCGAAATTGACCGGATCATCCTAAAAGGGTAAATTGGTCAGTTGAATGAAATTGGTGATTTTTTCAAAATAGATTGCCCTAAAATGAACAAATTGATAAAATGGATTGGATGGAATTGATGAATGAATTGGTCAAATTGTTTGAATAGAATTGATGATTTATTGACTAAATTGTCCTAAAATGAATGAATTGACAAAATGAAATTGATAAATAATCTGATCAAATGAATTGAATGGAATTGATGGTTTATTCAAAAAATCAATGGAATTATCTCCCCTTTGATAGTTTCAAAAATGCATTGCGATGCATTATCCTATGACCCTCCTACAATCAAGATTTGGCCTCAATAAGTTTACCATCTCAATAATGAGGAATTATTTGCGAATTTCTTCAAGTTAATGTCCTTTAAGCAAGGGATTTTTACCAACTATATTAAAATGGCCAAAAGTTGATTGTTAGATGCTCATATTCCAATGTACAAAATTGTTCCATCATTCTCGGTGTCGTTATTGTGGAAGGGATCGGATCCTACCTTACCTTGTGCACTATCCCTTTGGATGGTACAAGAAATATAGACGTGCAAGTCTCATTGGATTATATATCCGAAACACAGGGCGGTTTATTCCTGAAGTGGGATCCCCTAAATGGCATTCCCTCTAGGGTTTATGCGTGATGCCATTTTATCAAAGCGAGTAAATATGCAATACACAAATGAAACGTGACCTAAAGGAACCCTTTATATGCTAGGGTAGGCCTAGAATGATGTTCAATTTTCAATCTATAAATGCAATTCATTAAACATGCAATAACCTATCTAAGAGGGTAGGTTCTAAAAGTGGATCATGCCAGATCTCTTATTTTCTTCGTTTGTTAATACAAAAAGACAAGAAAACAAGAAAATGTTAGTTCAACAAATAATCACATAACACGTTGAGGCAATTAATTGATATAAAAAACAATAAAGAAAATAAGGAAAGAAGGTGGAATCCCTCCCCTCGTGCCTAGTGTTCTTAATTCAGGATAAAGTCGACTCTACCCTAGGCAATTCTAATATGGATGCATGAGGTTTGGCTCACTAATGCATCTAGACTCGATAAGTCTCGAGGTTCCCAAGCCTTCAGACCTAAAGGCGAAGGGTCATCACTCCCAGGGCCTTCGGTCGGTGGGTCGAGTGATCCCTTAGGCATCGCTATGGGTGCAGTGCACACCATCCGCCTACCTAAGGAAATCAATCCTAATCCTACAGGGAAATGTGGGATAGCGCCCACGATAAAGAAAAAAGGGATAAATAAAACTATGCATGCACGTATGAAGTGCTTTTCTTTTGAGGGGAGGGATTATACCATCATATGCGGTCGAAGGTTCTAGGGTAACTTCCCCCCATCCCAAAATGCAATCGCGAAAGAAATAAAAGTAAACAAATAAATGAACCATCCATTCATCACATACATAGTGTGCGAAGAGTGATTATGCGCGTGGTAGATGCAAAAACCCTAAAAAGAGAAAAAAAGAAAATGGAAAAGAAGAATGCAACCTAATACTCCAAATGTGATATATAAGAAGGTTAAAAGAAGAAAAGGTTAACTAAATCGAATGCTCGGACCCTCTAAGTCCCCAGTGGAGTCGCCAGCTGTCGCGCTCCATTTTTTTAAAAAAATAAAAATAAATAACGAGTTTAGAAAAATGGAATTTTAATTCAATTTTTGATTGAAAAAATGATTTTTGATTTAAAAAGAAAATGGGCCTAAATGGGACTTGTAATGCAACGATTTGGACCCAAATTATAGTTTAAAAAGAGTTTTTAAAATAAAAATCGGAGTCGCCACTTGGTATAGAGTTAAGGTGTACCAAGTCACCTAAAAATGAATTTTTTCAAAGAAGAAAGTAGAAGAACCCTTTTTAAACGACTCCAAGTCTACGAAAATCAGAGAAAAAGATTCGGGAGTCACATTTGAAGAAAGGGAAGGCAAGGATAAAAATCCAAGGCACCCTTTCAACCTAACCAAGGCTAGTTGCGTGATTTAGTCAAAGATTTTCTTAATTTAACCTAAAAATTTATCACATTTGGATGTACTATATGAATGCAAACCCTAGACCTAGGAGGGTTTCGGGGGGTCGAAATTTCTCTTCAAAGCTCAATTGGTGTCAATCACATTAATTGTGATGCCCAATAAAGACTCTTCGAAGAAGTCACGTATAATGCAAGTCATGAGACTCGAAAGGAAGAAAAAGTAAAGAAAATAATAATATACAAATGTGTATGTCCTAAAGGAATGCATCATAATGGGTGCAGGGACTTACACTCGTGACTTTCAATGTTCCCTTTAATAGAGGGAATACGAGCGTGCTAAGGTTAGAAAAGCCAAACTCGTCCATATCTCATATCCAAGGGGTAATTTCCCTAGTCTAATCATGCAAATGTACTAGCCTAGTTCTAATTTTTAAATGGGAATGCAAGTCTAATGTCATGTTTTCATACAAAGGAGCAAGGAATATATATAAGGGGAAATACGGGATAAGGGCTATACATATAAGGAAAGTGTCATGCAGCATGGTAAAGGCCTAAAAAGTGAAAAATATGCGTGAGATGAAGTGATTTTATCACACAATCATGATCTAACGCGTAGACAGTCCCTAAGGGTCTAGCGTTGGACTAGTCCATGCCTACAAATTCTCATTAGCGTTGGACTAGTGAAAAATCGGAAAAGGGGGCCACAACTAGCATTGGACTAGTGTGGTGACGTCACACATCAGTTACAATCAAATAAATCATGTAAGACCTAATAAAAGCATGTAAACACATAAATCACGTATAGCACATAACACATAAGCATGATATCTAGATACAAGGCCCTAAGAAAGCGGATAACACATAACACATAAGCATGCAAAACATACCAAGCAAATAAAGCAAACAAGCCATAAACTATTACATTAGGGGGGGCCCTACTACAATCTAAGGGGAAATGAATAAAATAAAATAAAATAATCCCTAACTATTACAACTTTGGCATTCAAGTGCCTTTCGAATGATCAAAATTAAAAAATAAATATACAAAACTAAAACAAATAAAGTGGATAAATAAATAAATAAATAAAATGAAAATATTCAAAAGGCATGCAATTAAATACGCCAAGTCACATAGGGCACGTAGAGTCAAACAAAGTAAGAAATAAGGGATATGGTGTACCTCCCTTGAATTGATGACCTAGTTGGACGAGAAATTACTTATTTACCCTCCAAAAACAAAGAAAAGGTCAAGGCATCACTTAATAAACTAATAATCACAAGAAATAAAGATAAACACGAAATTGAATCACTCAAAGCATTCAAATGAACTAAACAACCCATATTCATCAAATTGAAACATACAAGGACCCATTTGAAAGAATTAAAGAAATTCGAGGGATCAATTTATTATTTTTACAAATATTGAGAATCCCCAAAAGGAAATAAATTAAGATTAAGGGCTTAAGGTGAAACCTACCAATCAAATGATAAAATTCACAAAAATAAATGAAGACCAATCTGCTACGATTAAACAATAAAATTTCCAGAATTCCACACAAAAAAAAAAATCAAATCAAAACTACAAATCTAGAAAAAGTTCTTAAAACCTTCAAATTCATCCTAAAACTCATGTATATTCTGTCCAATAATCACAATGAAGATACATGAAAGAAAAAAACATTTTAAAGGACACAATTGATTAACTTTTCCAATTTTATAGGTCACAATAGTATAAGGGGAAGCATGGGGGGTTAACATGCACTTTTTTCTGAAAATCTTCATGCAATCTACGTGGGAGAAGCTTATACTTCTGCAGCTTCCAACCACAATATTTCTGCAACTCCAAACCATTTAGTAACCCAGGCAGCTTACGAAAATATGAAACAGAGCTTCAAATTCCATACACCCTTATCAAGCACAAGATTAACATGCAAACGGCGGAAATCTAAGATGAGAAAACTAGCACGTTCGAATGCATTCTTGGGTTCATTTTAGGCAATTTTCGGCTTCCATATACACAGGAAAACAGCCATGAATATTAACTCAAATGAAACCTGCAAACCTGTCAGCTAATCCCACAAACTCAACCCCACAAAAATCATGCAATGACACGAGATCAAAGATTCAAAATCCCTCCTCCCAAACAGATTTGCAAAGACAGGAAAACATCTTTTGTTGCTTCTACTAGGTTCTTGCATGCTGGGTTCAATTTTCTGGTGGGTTTTTGAATGCCATCCAAACATAACTAATGGCCAAACCAACAAAACTTGGATCCAAACAACAAGATTACCCAGTATTCTTTCCATTTTTAACCACAAAATCTTATGTTTGAAACATGAAAATCCGAGAGAAAGAGGATGCGAAAATCTGGACAGTGTTCGGCCACTTGGGTCTTCATGTTCAGAAATCACAGAAAACTTGCAGCCCAACATTCATTAGATTCACCTTAAACACACAAATGAACATGCAACCAAGGAAATCTAGGGTAGAGAGGGGCCAAAGATATGCATTTCCCAAAATTTTCAGGCAGCCTAGTCACGGATTTCATCTTATTCGCTGGTTTTCTCTCTGCAATATACTGACCGACACAAGATCATGGAACCCAAAACTTAACACAACTCATCGCTCAAACATCATCTTTAATCATATGCAAATATGGTAGAAGCTTTAAGCCAAGCATTGACAAGCAATACAGCAAAAGGCAAGAAGATGCAACGAACAAAATAGCAGAAATCTGTTATATATTTGAACTTATATTAAGAAAAAGAGCTTAAAAAAAATTACCTTTAATATCAGCTACCTCAGGATTTGCTATCATATCCACATTCCGTTGGCGATAACGCGTATCCACATCATGTCCGGCAGTGGTAGTAGCGAGGGCCTTCAGTTGCAGCCAGCAGGCTTTAGGGGTGCAATGGCGGTGATAGTGGTGGAGTCAGCGGCAGTAGGAGAAGAGTCGCTACAGCAATGGCAGCGCCACCACCACAGCCGACGTTGACGATAAGATCCTCGATATTCCGCTTCTCGCAGAGCTTTTTCACTTGAAGCCGACGAAAGTTTAGGTTCTTGTGTGGATATCCTCTGATGCGCGCTGCGGCCGCCCTTCGCTTTTCTCTTTTTCTTTCCCCAGAAGATTTCCTCTTTCCTCCTTGCTCTCATTTTGGATTCTCTTGGTTCCCTCTCGCTCTCTTCTTTTGTGCTTTCCTCTGCCCAGAAAAACTCTCTCTCGGCCTCTTCCTTTTCCTTTCACGCAACCCTAGCCGTCACTCCATCCTCTCAAAACCCTCCTCAACCGTTACCAGATTTCCTCTGTTTCTGTTTTTCAGATTTTCCTTTCTTGTTCAATCCCCCCTCCGAAACTCTCCCCACTTTCCAGATCTTCCCTTTCGTTCCTTCTTTTTTCCGTAGCTTTGCTGAAGTCTCATATGACATCCCACTTTCCTCGAAGGCGAACCAAAGAGGTTAGCGGACTGCCTGTCCAACTCTTGCCAGGACTAACGAGCAGTTAAACACGATCTAAGACGTTCCGAGAATTGAGAAGCGAGCTCAAACAGGCCAAAATCACAAAAAAAAAAAAAAAAATCGGAAGCGACATGAATAGTGCCAGGCACGGCAGAATCCGGCCGGAATCTGGTCGGATTACCGGCCGGATTCTTGGCCGGATACCAGCCAGAGAGCAAAGGCCGGATTCTTTTTTTTCCAAGGCAATCCGGCCGACAATCCGGCCAGTATCTGGCCGGATTCCTGGCCGGATTCGACCCAGTCCATTCCCGCCAAAATTTTTTCTTTTGTCGTTTGAAAACCGAACGTGTCCGAAATCTGACCAAGCATCAATAAAACATATATAGCTTGAAATTTAGCATTTACAATCCAAAGTAGCATACCAAAAGTTATCCAACAAGTTTGTACATGTACGGTTTGCAAATTACAACTCAACAACCAAAATGCACTTAGGATTTTGCCCAAATGAAGCTATTCAAAAGATAGTTACAACAAGCTCAACTCGGCAACCAACTATCAAAAGCCATTCCAAAAGTGTTTATGTTCCTGTAAGGAAAACAAAAGGAATAGAGTGAGTTTACGCCCAGTGAGATACTATCACTCAAGCAACCAAGTTCATATAGGCATAAAACGTTCAATAATAAAGTAAGCCAAGATCACACATTCACAACATGGTTAAAAGGATACGGACGGCTCTCAAGAGCCCCTTCCTCGCTTGTATACTTGATCGGATTTCATTGACCCTCCGTCAATGTTCACAAAGTAACCAACCGTAGGCTCCACTTGACTTCCAATCCTTCCACCCAACATACCCCTACCGGGCCCGAACTCCAAACAGTATAAATTTGGTAATACTCGAGTATACCGGAATCGAGAGTGTCATACTACAAGATTCCATACAACAGTCCCCATGGCTCGTCGATTTTCACGACCAAGCCCTCGCCGACTCGATTCAATCGACTACCAATGGAGTTGGGTTCAGTAGTAACAGTAATGGCCGTTGGATACCCGTCCAAACGACACCAAAGCCAGTATTTGCATGTATCACTCAATCATACAGTAAATAGTCATTTAAGATAAAAGGGTGAGAGTGATTAAGTACACCCCACCTCAATCAAGGTCAACAATGCAATTAAGCCATCAATCAACGATTTCAAATGTAGCAAAGCCACATAGTAACAAACAAGTGAGTAGTACACTCACCAAGCACGCAAGTGAAATTTCATAAACGTCCGCCCAAAGAACGTCTCGAATCATCGTCACGCCCTAAAATATTCAAACAAGCACAATAAGACTCGATTACAAGTCATAAACCAATTCCACATACTACCAAAAATAAAGCTCCATTAGGACGTATAAGCACTAAAGTAAGTTAGGGATAATCCGGAAATGCAAGTTAAGCTCTAAGACCTAAAAACAGTTTTGATGCCATTAAGCGTATTGGATACAACTGGCACTACGAGTATCGGATGGATGTATACTATACACCATTTCGAAGCTAAAAGATAGGGCTACAATGTTGAAGAAGGCCACTCAGTCCAGTTTGTAGTTCAACTAGGTCAAAAGATCAATATATCAAACCAGAACCGCATACACAAGTTAATAAACCGCATTCTGGTTAAATCATCATAAGTCAGGCTACCTAAGTCCAATTCGAGTGATTCCAAAGCCATCCGAAAGCTAAGATACCAGACTATATTTCTTAAGAAGACATCAAGAACCAAATCAATCGTATTCCCAATAAAATTAACCAAATACCAAAGCTGATTACCAAGTTCGGATAGAAACAGGGCAGCAGGGGTATTTCAGTCTTTTCACAAGCTACGCTACTCCGATTAGCCTGAAAGTTTGTAGACATCTATAAAATATCATTCCCTACAACTTTTATGTTTTAACCCAAGGATAATTCGGCCTCTAACTAGGTGCAACAGTACCGGGCAGAATGTGGTTACATGAAACCCTAACTGCTGAAATTTTCCGTTAAATGCGGAAATTTTCCGCAAACCACCACAATTTACGCATTCAAGCTTCATTCTATATCATTTCCAACCATCATACATGGCCACACAATGGTAATCATATTAAAACAGAAAAATCATGAATAAATAGAAAAAATGTCATCAATCTCACTAAAATCATGAAATAACCCACAAAGACACCTCTTAGGCTACCACAAGCCATTAATTATATATCATCAATAACAAAAGAGGAGTTCCTTAGATACTCACCTTAAAATGCAAGAAAGGAAGCAACTAACCACCTTAGCCTTCCAAACAACTTCACAACCAACCTTAATATCACCAAACTAAGAGGTTTGATGGAGTAATTTGAAGATTAAACGGTTGAATGGAAAGATTGGGCAAGATTGGAGACTAGAAAATTGAGAGCTTTTCCTTTCTTTTCCCTTGAAGAGAATCGACCAAGAAGCTTGAAAATGTAGGGTAATTTTAGTCAATTTTGATTTATTTGGTAAAGTCATGAATAGTGGTCAACAAGTAAGAATTAATCTACAAGTGACACTTGTCACTTCCATTAAATGCTAAGCTATCCTTTTGTTTCCTCAACACTCATCCAAATGATATCCTCTAATTATCTCTTAACATCTAGTAAAATAAACCCGGTATCCAAAACTTAACCTAACTGGCCGAATTTTTCCGAACTTTACGCACTAGCGAGTCCCACGTCCGGCATACGTTCTTAATTTCTCAAAAACTAACCGATACTAGAAAAATCATCTAAAAACCATATTTACTCATAAAATTATCTGGAAAATTTTCCTAATAAAGAAAATGCAGAAAAGCATGCAATTAAATAAAATAAAACCTAGAAACTGAGAAAATTTACGGGGTCTCACATCTCCCCTTTCCAAAACCTAGCCGCCCCTTCTTTTTTCAGTTTCCTTCCATCGAAAGCCTCCTTTTTTTTTTTGGTGCGTGGTCCGCCGCCCCCCTTTTTCCCTTCCAGATGAAAAACCCTCAGCCGCCTTTTTAGATTTTTTCTCTCCGTTTTTCTTAGCTCTTCCGTAACTTGCTTTTTCCTTTTTCCTTGTTCCAGCCGCGCCATTCATTTCCCAATCCTTTTCTTTTTTGATTTTTCTTTTCCTAAAAAATTTCTTAAGCCACCAAGTGTCTAGACACCTAATCCCTTAGGTGTTGTGTTATCCAAAATACAAAGGGACACTTGTCCCAATGCATGCCCCCCACTTGCCATTTTTATTATTTTTTCCTTTTTCTTTTTTTCTTCTTTTTCTTTTAAAATTTAGTATGAAGGCAAAATAAAATAAAATAAAATAAAGTAAAATAAACCTAAAATTGAAACAAATAAAGCTAAAATTAAATTAATTAAATAAATAAAGTTTAAAATAAAAAATTTGGTATCTACAAAGTCTTGATCCAATTGGCCGTTTTGACCAGAATTAACCAAAGTTGACTTTGATCAAAATTTTTATTTAATTTGTATAATTTAAATTTGAATATTGGTATAATTATATATATTTTGGAATAAATTAATTGAAATAATATGCCACCAAAGTGACCTCTATTATGAAAATTAATTTATTTTAAAATATAACTAGTTTGGTACTTGTAATTTTATAAATATTGATCGGCCCAAAGGAAGGTCAATATTTAATAAAATTACATGTGCAGTTATGATAATAAATACGTGATAATTATTTGGATTTTACATGTGATTTATAAATTGGCCCAAAGGAAAATTTATTTTTGACATGTTATTATTATCAGTATTTATTATTGCACCAAGATATCACTTAAAAATTAATATTTTTGTCCAAAGACAAAATATTAATGGAACATCGGTATCTTGAGATGGGATTACCTTTATTTAAATTTATTATTATTTTCATTTATATGAGTGTAGTTTTAATTATATTATGTTTTCTGTTCAGTTGCGAATGATCTTACAAATATCACTTCTAACATCAATAATATTCCTATGTTGAATGGCACAAACTTCAAGTATTGGAAAGAAAATCTCTTGATAGTATTTGGAGTAATGGATCTCAACCTTGCGTTAAGGGATGATTCTCCCCCACCTCTTACAGATCAGAGTACCTCTGGTAAAAAGAGAAATAATGAGAGGTGGGAGAGATCAAATCGCTTGTGTCTGATGATCATTAAAAAGGCCGTTCCAGAAGCATTCAGGAGAACAATGTCAGAAACGACTATAACCGTTAAAGAGTTCCTTCAAGACATTGAAAAAAGGTTTGTTAAGAACGAAAAGGCTGAAGCTAGTACGCTCTTGACACGCCTAATTTCAATGAAATATAGTGGTAAAGGTAATATCAGATAGTACATCATGGAGATGTCTCATCTTGTTTCAAAATTAAATACACTTAAGTTGAAACTCTCTGAAGAGTTACTAGTGCATTTGATTTTAATATCTCTTCCTACACAGCTTAACCAGTTTAAGGTGAGTTACAACTGTCAAAAGGAGACTTGGTCTTTAAATGAACTTATCTCACACTGTGTAGAGGAAGAGAAAAGGTTAAAGCATGAGCAGATAGAAAGTGCCCATCTGGTGTCAACCACTAATAATAAAAGCAAGGGATTTAAGAGAAAGAAAGAAAAAGGAGCTCCAGGTACAGTGTCACAAAAGAAACAACAAAAGAGATGAGGGAAAAAATAGTTGTTTCTTCTGTGGAGCTGAAGGGCATCAAAAGAAGCATTGCACCAACTATCACGCTTGGCGTGCTAAGAAAGGTATGTTTGTTAATTTGGTTTGTTCTAAGGTTAATTTAACTTCGGTACCTAGACACACATGGTGGTTAGATTCTGGTGCAACAACTCACATCAGTGTGTCTATGCAGGGTTGCCTGAATTGCCGAAAGCCTAATGATAATGAAAGATATATCTACGTGGGCGATGGCAAAATAGTTCAAGTTGAGGCAATTGGAGTTTTTAGATTAGTGTTAAAAATCGAATTTTATTTGGATCTCTATGAGACATTTGTTGTATCGTCTTTTAGACGAAATTTAATTTCTATTTCTGCTTTGGGCAAATTTGGTTATTTTTGTTCATTTGAAAACGAAAAATTTGAATTGTTTCATGATTCAAAATTGGTTGGTTCTGGTTCTTTAATGCATTACAATAATCTATATTTAATTGATACGATTGGCTCATTTAATGAATCTCTGCATTTGAGTACTAGAGGAGTAAAGAGAAAATTAACCAATGAGAATTCAGCTGCATTATGGCACTAGAGATTGGAACATATCTCCAAACGGATAATGGAAAGGCTTGTGTCAAATGAAATTCTCGACCCCTTGAATTTTATAGATTTTAATGATTGTATTAACTGTATAAAGGGGAAACAAACTAATAAAAGGAGATTTGAAACCAATAGGTCCTCAGACGTCTTAGAACTTATACATATAGATATTTGTTGACCATTTCCTACATCTGCTTGGAATGATCAACAATATTTTATAACGTTCATAGACGATTTTTCAAGATATGGCTACATATATCTCATTTCAGAAAAGTCACAGTCACTGGACGTGTTCAAAAATTTTAAGACTGAAGTTGAGAATCAACTCAATAAAAGAATTAAAAGCGTTAGATCTGACCGTGGTGGTTGTGAGAACCCTGAAAAATATATACATAAATACCATTTTGTAGATCATTTGCATTTCTTTTAACTCTTTAATAAATTTTAGCATTAATTTCCCTTGCCTGCATACAAGTCCGTAAAGATAATTTTGTGTGAGAAATAATATAATTTTCAATAGTTATGAATTTTCTTGATTTTGCTAGACTAAATTAATATTTCTTGAGTTGGATTACTTCTATTACTTTAAAATAAATCCTTTGAATTCCGATAGCTAATCTTAAGCGTTATTAATGACTAAGTTAATAAATGTTGATATAAATGGATAAACGAATATTAAGAATGTCAAATCTTTATATTAAGGTCAAACTTGATTTTAATAGGCTAATTAATTAAACAAGAATGTTTGCATTAAGGGAGGCTTAATACTAATTCGTAGTCAACAACTTTTAAATAGAAATAATGCATGTACTATAATCATTTTTTAGGACCTAAGATTTCGATAATCAAAGTCCTGCTAGATTAGCGTTTCAATTCGGCGTTCAAAGCATCTTGGGGACAATTTTTGGAACTAAGATTAAACCAAGGACTTAAGTGGCTAATTGGAGAAGTAGTGAAAGGACTAATCTACCCCCCAATGCTACACAATACCCACGGACATAACCATTCCCTGCTCAACCAAACAGCTCCCCGGACACCATGATCACAGCCACCCAAGCTGGACAACCGCAGCTCCACCGCCAAGCTAACCAACCACAGCCTTCACCACTGCCGTACTCAAGCCCTGCCAACACTCAACCACCCTCCAAAACCGCAGCACCACCCCACAACATCAGCCATAACCTCTGCTCACCTCCCACCGCAGATAGCATTCTGCTTCCACATTGTTTCCATCGCCAGAGTAGTGAGGGAGAGCCGAGCTTCTTGTTTCCTTTCTTTATGTCCGTAAGCTAGAGAGGGAAGAGAGGGACTTGCGATCCATTCTGCCTTCTAACCGTGAGCTGGTGAAGGGACTGAGGGCTGAACTTTCTCCATTCCAGCCGCCACCAGAGCAAGGGAGAGGGAGAGCTAGTGGTCTGCATTTTCTGGGCTGCTGAAGGGAGGAGGATTATTTCTGCTGCTAATCGTGCGTGTGAGCTCCATTTGAGGTAACTTCTGAGCTGAAATTAGTTGGTTATAGGCAAGTGAGGTCAGCTACGGACTTGCATGTGGTGCTTGTGAGGTTAGATGAGGATTTATGACTTAAGAAATCTGACTTAGATAAGAATTTAAGCTGTCGAAAGATTGAAGCTGGAATTGCAGCTTGTTTCCGGAAATTTGCTGGAGAATGGTTGTCTTTCACTTGGGTAGGTGCTTGACTAATTAAAATCAGAAAGTTAAGCTTTGCATGAAATTATCAGACCGGCTAAGCAAGAGAAATAAAATAAAAAGAAACCAAATCTGCTACATGCATGTTTCTGCCGAGAGTGGAGTGGGAAATTTTGGATCAATTGATGACCTGTTTTTCTTTCTCTTGAATCTGTCCGAACTTGATGCTGAATTAGAATCTGATTTTGGAAATTAAATTGATAGCTAATCAGTTAATCTAACCATGCATGCTTTGGTTGTGCAATCGGAAGAGGAAAAGTTTCAGAAAAATCTGTTTTGATGTAAATGTTTCTGCCGAGGAAATGATTTGGAAGGGTAGCTGTAATTCTGTTTTCATGTGATAACCTGAGCACTCAAGTGTAATTAGCCGAGTGAAACTTAATGATTAAGATGCTTAGGACTCTGCATGTTAATTCTATGAAGTTGATTGATGAATTAAGGAATTGAGGAAATTCTGGTTTGATGGAAATCCACTGCCGAGATTGATGAAGAAATGAATTGCTTAATTTGCTTAATTGTGACAAATTGTGGTTATAATCCTAACTATCCAAGTAAAAATAAAATGCTTAAGGACCTGCATGTTGAGCTGCACGATTGGACAATGAAGCTAGGAACTTGGAAAAATTCTGGTTTTGTGAACTGGAATTCCTATGAGCTGAAAATTCCCGAGACCTTAAATTTGATATTTAACTCTCAATCTGTCTTATGGTGATGATATGAGTTGATTTATATGATGAACTAGTTAACAACATGTTAATTAAAGCTTGCATAGGGTCAAGTAGCTCGGCTAATCAAGAAAATAAAATGAAAGCAGAAAGTTTCTTCATGCATGATTCATCCGTAGCTTGCTGAACAGATTCTTGAATTTCTTTTGGGATGCTTAATCCTGTTGCTCGAATTTGATTATGAACCAGAATCTTCAGCTTGACTTTAGAATTTATTTCCTTAAGTTGTTAGGAACTCGAAATGCATGATTAAATGCACAAGTAGCCTGTGGAATCTGTTTGGCAATAAACCATTTGATATCTTGGGAATTCGTTTTCGAAATAAGTAATGTGCAGTTATGGAGATAAGCTGGAAATTTTCCAGCCTTGGTCATGTTTGATAAAGTAGTACGTATGGATTACTTTATATATATCTTGGAGCTGTGGAAAAATTGTACTACTTTTGAACTTGCTTTATAATACCTTGAGATGGTCATGCCTTGGAATTTGGGGTGACAATGTGATCTTTGGTTCTAAATAACTGTTAGCGGATTTAAATATTTGATATGTTAGCTTGGATGTCACAGGAATTACTGGTTGAGTGCTAAGGGCTAATGATTGATGAAGCCCTTAGCCATTGAAATGATTTTATAAAGTATTACTGGATGATGGAAATTAAAATTGCTGGAATGTCTTGGGACTCCACTTTTATTTTATGTGCTTATGTTGGGTTTGCTGAAACCAAGTGCTAATGATTGATGAAGCCTTGGTTGACTATTTTATTTTATTCAGAAATGCACTTGCTGAAAGCTAGGGCTAATGATTGACGAAGCCCTAGTAATTTGCTATGTGATTATTTGCCATATTTTGATCCATATTATGATCTCAAAATGGAATCGGAGCGGGGGGAAATTGTATAGACCTTGCGAACTTGAGTAACTGTGATCAAATTAATCAAAAATATTCTCCAGCTAGTATTAAATTATAAAAACTCAATATCTAGTGTTTTGCCTAAAACTTTCCAACTCGATAATTTTATTTAGCTCAATCTAGCCTTGATAGCTATAGTAAATAAGTTCTATAGCTTTTGAAAACTCTAAGTCTTATTTTAATTCCTTTTCTTTCCTTAAGCTTTGCACTTGGATAGTTAACTATAGGAAAAGTTCCAAAATACGAGTTTTACTAATCTTAGTGAAAAGCTTGGGAAACTTGCTCGGCAAGAAACCCTATTTTAGGAAAAATAGTTTTTAAGGACAATTTTTGCAAAAGACGTAACTTTAGAGAAATGTTCAAAGTAACTTTCTAACATTCATATTAAAAAGTTTGTCGACTTATTTCAAGAAAATAAAACTAGTTACCTTTTATAAGGAAAAGTATCTTAAGGAAAACTATAATAAACATTTCTTCTACTTTCGTCAAGATTCAACCTACGGAAACTCTTGATTCGTCTAAGGAAAAGTAGACTAGTAGTATATTAAATATACCTCGATGTCTATAAGCTTAAAAGCTGAGTAGAAACTTATAGTTTCAAAATTTGGTTTTTAGGATATTGCGAGGACGCGGAATTCGATTCCCAACTCGATATCTGAACTCCACTCTTGGTGAGTGTCCCTGCCTGTTCTTTTCCTACCTGAATTAAGTGCTTTCTTGACTCGATATGTGATAAATTGTAAAATGAGTTTTGGATCCATCGAAGTGAGCAGTGTGTACTTTATCGCACTAGCCGTTCGAGTGGTGACTTGCGTGAATCATTTTTCTCGTGAATCCTTAATCTAAGAGTAGTTACGTCGTTGGGTGAATCCCTCGGCACCTGAATCGACTACAATAATCCTTGAATCTAAGAGTAGTTACGTCGTTGGGTGAATCCCTCGGCACCTGAATCGACTACAATAATCCTTGAATCTAAGAGTAGTTACGTCGTTGGGTGAATCCCTCGGCACCTGAATCGACTACAATAATCCTTGAATCTAAAAGTAGTTACGTCGTTGGGTGAATCCCTCGGCACCTGAATCGACTACAATAATCCTTGAATCTAAAAGTAGTTACGTCGTTGGGTGAATCCCTCGGCACCTGAATCGACTACAATAATCCTTGAATCTAAAAGTAGTTACGTCGTTGGGTGAATCCCTCGACACTTGAATCAACTACAAAAACGTCGATTCGTGAATCTCTCGACAAATTTTATTACGGGTATATCTCGAGTATACTGCGTCGGTAGACGAAGTTCGGGCCCGAAACAGAGGTATGAACGGTGACGGGTTAGGATTAAAATAAGTGGATCTACATGGACTATAAGTAGTGAAAGTTGACGGAGGGTCAACTACGAGGGTATCTGATCAAGCGAGGAGAATGGCTCCCGAGAGCCCCTGTATCCTACCTTGTGTTGTTATACGCTTTCTTAATTGTTTAACTTGTTTAAGTTATTACCCGCTGTTTGAATTACGTGACTGCATGTTTTGGGGCACCACTGAGTTTTAGCTCACCCCACGTTTATTGTTTTCCTTAACAGGTTCTGGAAGTTGAAAGCTGGAATACTTGCTTATATTTTCCTTCTTGAATGTACTGAATACTATGACTTATGTTGTGGGCTGTACTGTGTTTGATTCGGAT